>NW_020622492.1:4040488-4170237 GCF_003573695.1 Papaver somniferum
CTGTTTAAAACATCTAATAATATACTAAAACTGGTAATCTAAGAGGATGGTTCAAGAGAATACACAAAAATGTAGGCAGCTGCTTAGTTTCGTAGTAGGCTTATTATCAATAACTCATAGTTCTTTAAGGTTAAGGAATTAATATATGTCACCTAGACCGCTAGAAAATGTTTAAAACATCTAATAATATACTAAAATTGGTCAATTTAATAGGATGGTTCAAAAGAATACACAAATGTATAGGCAGCTGTTTAGTTTCGTAGAAGGCTTATTATCAATAACTCATAGTATTTTAAGATTAGAGAATTAATAGGTGTCAACTGGAAAGATGGAAACTGTTTGAAACATCTAAAAATATACTAACTTGGAAATTTTAGAGGATGGTTCAAAAGAATACACAGAAGTATAGGTGATTGCTTAGTTTCGTAAAAGGCTTATTATCAATAACTCATAGTTCTTTAAGATTAGAGAGTTAATAGATGTCACCTGGACCGCTAGAAGTTGTTTAAATCATCTAATAATATACTAAAACTGGTAAATATAAGAGGATGGTTCAAGGAATACACAAAAGTACAAGCAGATGCTTAGTTTCATAGTAGGGTTATTATCAATAACTCATAGTTCTTTAAGATTAGAGAATTAATAGATGTCACCTGGACCGCTAGTAAATGTTTAATACATCTAATTATATACTAAAACTTGTAAATTAAGAGGATGGTTCAAAAGAATACACAAAAATATAGGTAGTTGCATAGTTTCGTAGTAGGCTTATTATCAATAACTCATAGTTCTTTAAGATTAGAGAATTGATAGATGTCACCTGGACCGGTAGAAAATGTTTAAAACATCTAATAATATAGTAAAACCGGTAAACTTAAGAGGATGGTTCAAAAGAAAAAACAAAAGTCTAGGTAGCTGCTTAGTTATGTAGTAGGCTTATTATGCTTATTATCAATAACTCATAGTTCTTTAAGATTAGAAAATTAATAGCTGTCACCTGGACCGCAAGAAACTGTTTAAATCATCTATAATATACTAAAACTGGTAATCTAAGAGGATGGTTCAAAAAAATACACAAAAGTGTAGGTAGATGCTTAGTTTCGTAGTAGGCTTATTATCAATAACTCATAGTTCTTTCAAATTAGAGAACTAATAAAGGTCACCTGGACCGGTAGAAACTGTTTAAAACATCTAATAATATACTAAAACTGGTAAATTTAAGAGGATGGTTCAAAAGAATACACAAAAGTATAGGCAGCTTCTTAGTTTCGTAGTAGGGTTATTATCAATAACTCCTAGTTCTTTAAGATTAGAGAATTAATAGATGTCACCTGGACTGCTAGAAACTGTTTAATACATCTAATGATATACTAAAACTGGTAAATTTAAGAGGATGGTTCAAAAGAATAAACAAAAGTATTGGTAGTTGTATAGTTTCGTAGTAGGCTTATATCAATAACTCATTGTTCTATAACTTTAGAAAATTAATAAATGTCAACTGGACCGCTAGAAACTGTTTAAAACATCTAATAATATACTAAAACTGGTAATCTAAGAGGATGGTTCAAGAGAATACACAAAAATGTAGGCAGCTGCTTAGTTTCGTAGTAGGCTTATTATCAATAACTCATAGTTCTTTAAGGTTAAGGAATTAATAGATGTCACCTAGACCGCTAGCAAATGTTTAAAACATCTAATAATATACTAAAATTGGTCAATTTTATAGGATGGTTCAAAAGAATACACAAATGTATAGGCAGCTGCTTAGTTTCGTAGAAGGCTTATTATAAATAACTCATAGTTTTTTAAGATTAGAGAATTAATAGGTGTAAACTGGAAAGCTGGAAACTGTTTGAAACATCTAAAAATATACTAAAACTTGGAAATTTTAGAGGATGGTTCAAAAGAATACACAGAAGTATAGGTGATTGCTTAGTTTCGTAGAAGGCTTATTATCAATAACTCATTGTTCTTTAAGATTAGAGAGTTAATAGTTGTCACCTGTACCGCTAGAAGTTGTTTATAAGATCTAATAATATACTAAAACTGGTAAATATAAGAGGATGGTTCAAAGAATAAACAAAAGTACAAGCATATGCTTAGTTTCATAGTAGGGTTATTATCAATAACTCATAGTTCTTTAAGATTAGAGAATTAATAGATGTCACCTGGACCGCTAGTAAATGTTTAATACATCTAATGATATATTAAAACTGGTAAATTTAAGAGGATGGTTCAAAAGAATACACAAAGGTATAGGTAGTTGCATAATTTCGTAGTAGGCTTATTATCAATAACTCGTAGTTCTTCAAGATTAGAGAATTGATAGATGTCACCTGGACCGGTAGAAAATGTTTAAAACATCTAATAATATACAAAAACTGGTAAATTTAATAGGATGGTTCAAAAGAATACACAAAAGTATAGGCAGCTGCTTAGTTTCGTAGTTGGCTTATTATCAATAACTCATAGTTCTTTAAGTTTAGAGAATTAATAGATGTCACCTGGAAAGCTGGAAAATGTTTGAAACATCTAAAAATATACTAAAACTTGTAAATTTATGAGGATGGTTCAAAAGAATACACAAAAGTACATGCTTAGTTTCGTAGTAGAGTTAATATCAATAACTCATAGTTCTTTAAGATCCGAGAATTAATAGATGTCACCTGGACCGCTAGAAACTGTTTAATACATCTAATGATATACTAAAACTGGTAAATTTAAGAGGATGGTTCAAAAGAATACACAAAAGTATAGGTAGTTGCATAGTTTCGTAGTAGGCTTATTATAAATAACTCATAGTTCTTTAAGATTAGAGAATTGATAGATGTCACCTGGACCGCTATAAACTGTTTAAAACATCTATAATATACTAAAACTGGTAATCTAAGAGGATGGTTCAAAAAAAATACACAAAAGTGTAGGTAGCTGCTTAGTTTCGTAGTAGGCTTATTATCAATAACTCATAGTTCTTTAAAATTAGAGAACTAATAAAGGTCACCTGGACCGGTAGAAACTGTTTAAAACATCTAATAATATACTAAAACTCGTAAATTTAAGAGGATGGTTCAAAAGAATACACAAAAGTATAGGCAGCTGCTTAGTTTCGTAGTAGGGTTATTATCAATAACTCATAGTTCTTTAAGATTAGAGAATTAATAGATGTCACCTGGACTGCTAGAAACTGTTTAATACATCTAATGATATACTAAAACTGGTAAATTTAAGAGGATGGTTCAAAAGAATAAGCAAAAGTATAGGTAGTTGTATAGTTTCGTAGTAGGCTTATATCAATAACTCATAGTTCTATAAGATTAGAAAATTAATAAATGTCACCTGGACCGCTAGAAAATGTTTAAAACATCTAATAATTTACTAAAACTGGTAATCTAAGAGGATGGTTCAAGAGAATACACAAGAATGTAGGCAGCTGCTTAGTTTCGTAGTAGGCTTATTATCAATAACTCATAGTTCTTTAAGGTTAAGGAATTAATAGATGTCACCTAGACCGCTAGAAAATGTTTAAAACATCTAATAATATACTAAAATTGGTCAATTTAATAGGATGGTTCAAAAGAATACACAAATGTATAGGCAGCTGCTTAGTTTCGTAGAAGGCTTATTATCAATAACTCATAGTTTTTTAAGATTAGAGAATTAATAGGTGTCAACTGGAAAGCTGGAAACTGTTTGAAACATCTAAAAATATACTAAAACTTGGAAATTTTAGAGGATGGTTCAAAAGAATACACAGAAGTATAGGTGATTGCTTAGTTTCGTAGAAGGCTTATTATCAATAACTCATAGTTCTTTAAGATTAGAGAGTTAATAGTTGTCACCTGCACCGCTAGAAGTTGTTTAAAACATCTAATAATATACTAAAACTGGTAAATATAAAAGGATGGTTCAAAGAATACACAAAAGTACAAGCAGATGCTTAGTTTCATTGTAGGGTTATTATCAATAACTCATAGTTCTTTAAGATTAGAGAATCAATAGATGTCACCTGGACCGCTAGTAAATGTTTAATACATCTAATGATATAATAAAACTGGTAAATTTAAGAGGATGGTTCAAAAGAATACACAAAAGTATAGGTAGCTGCATAGTTTCGTAGTAGGCTTATTATCAATAAATCATAGTTCTTTAAGATTAGAGAATTCATAGATGTCACACGGACCGGTAGAAACTGTTTAAAACATCTAATAATATAGTAAAACTGGTAAAATTAATAGGATGGTTCATAATAATACACAAAAGTATTGGTAGCTGCTTAGTCACGTAGTAGGCTTATTATGCTTATTATCAACAATTCATAGTTCGTTAAGATTAGAAAATTAATAGATGTCACCTGGACCGTTAGAACTGTTTAAAACACTAATAATATACTAAAACTGGTAATCTAAGAGGATGGTTCAAAAGAATACACAAAAGTGTAGGTAGCTGCTTACTTTCGTAGTATGCTTATTATCAATTACTCATAGTTCTTTAAGATTAGAGAATTAATAGATATCACCTGGACCGCTAGAAACTGTTTAAAACATCTAATAATATACTAAAACTGGTAAATTTAATAGGATGGTTCAAAAGAATACACAAAAGTATAGGCAGCTGCTTAGTTTCATAGTTGGCTTATAATCAATAACTCATAGTTCTTTAAGTTTAGAGAATTAATAAATGTCACCTGGAAAGCAGGAAAATGTTTGAAACATCTAAAAATATACTAAAACTTGTAAATTTAAGAGTATGGTTCAAAAGAATACACAAAAGTACAGGCAGCTGCTTAGTTTCGTAGTAGAGTTAATATCAATAACTCATAGTTCTTTAAGATCCGAGAATTAATAGATGTCACCTGGACCGCTGGAAACTGTTTAATACATCTAATGATATACTAAAACTGGTAAATTTAAGAGGATGGTTCAAAAGAATACACAAAAGTATAGTTAGCTGCATAGTTTCGTAGTAGGCTTATTATCAATAAATCATAGTTCTTTAAGATTAGAGAATTCATAGATGTCACACGGACCGGTAGAAACAGTTTAAAACATCTAATAATATAGTAAAACTGGTAAACTTAATAGGATGTTTCAAAATAATACACAAAAGTATTGGTAGCTGCTTAGTTACGTAGTAGGCTTATTATGCTTATTATCAATAATTCATAGTTCGTTAAGATTAGAAAATTAATAGATGTCACCTGGACCGTTAGAAACTGTTTAAAACACTAATAATATACTAAAACTGGTAATCTAAGAGGAAGGTTCAAAAGAATACACAAAAGTGTAGGTAGCTGCTTACTTTCGTAGTAGGCTTATTATCAATTACTCATAGTTCTTTAAGATTAGAGAATTAATAGATATCACATGGACCGCTAGAAACTGTTTAAAACATCTAATAATATACTAAAACTGTAAATTTAATAGGATGGTTCAAAAGAATACACAAAAGTATAGGCGGCTGCTTAGTTTCATAGTTGGCTTATTATCAATACCTCATAGTTCTTTAAGTTTAGAGAATTAATAGATGTCACCTGGAAAGATGGAAAATGTTTGAAACATCTAAAAATATACTAAAACTTGTAAATTTAATAGGCTGGTTCAAAAGAATACACAAAAGTACAGGCAACTGCTTAGTTTCGTAGTAGAGTTAATATCAATAACTCATAGTTCTTTAAGATCCGAAAATTAATAGATGTCACCTGGAGCGCTAGAAACTGTTTAATAAATCTAATAATATACTAAAACTGTAAATTTAAGAGGATGGCTCAAAAGAATACACAAAAGTATAGGTAGTTGCATAATTTCGTAGTAGGCTTATTATCAATAACTCATAGTTCTTTAAGATTAGAGAATTGATAGATGTCACCTGGACCGGTATAAAATGTTTAAAACATCTAATAATATACTAAAACTGGTAAATTTAATAGGATGGTTCAAAACAATACACAAAAGTATAGGCAACTGCTTAGTTTCATAGTTGGCTTATTATCAATAACTCATAGTTCTTTAAGTTTAGAGAATTAATAGATGTCACCTG
This sequence comes from Papaver somniferum, assembly GCF_003573695.1. Lineage (NCBI taxonomy): Eukaryota > Viridiplantae > Streptophyta > Magnoliopsida > Ranunculales > Papaveraceae > Papaver > Papaver somniferum. Next base: position 4,046,525 of record NW_020622492.1, read on the forward strand.
GAAAGATGGAAAATGTTTGAAACATCTAAAAATATACTAAAACTTGTAAATTTAATAGGCTGGTTCAAAAGAATACACAAAAGTACAGGCAGCTGCTTAGTTTCGTAGTAGAGTTAATATCAATAACTCATAGTTCTTTAAGATCCGAAAATTAATAGATGTCACCTGGACCGCTAGAAACTGTTTAAAACATCTAATAATATACTAAAACTGTAAATTTAAGAGGATGGATCAAAAGAATACACAAAAGTATAGGTAGTTGCATAATTTCGTAGTAGGCTTATTATCAATAACTCATAGTTCTATAAGATTAGAAAATTAATAGATGTCACCTGGACCGCTAGAAACTGTTTAAAACATCTAATAATATACTAAAACTGTAAATTTAAGAGGATGGATCAAAAGAATACACAAAAGTATAGGTAGTTGCATAATTTCGTAGTAGGCTTATTATCAATAACTCATAGTTCTTTAAGATTAGAGAATTGATAGATGTCACCTGGACCGGTATAAAATGTTTAAAACATCTAATAATATACTAAAACTGGTAAATTTAATAGGATGGTTCAAAACAATACACAAAAGTATAGGCAACTGCTTAGTTTCATAGTTGGCTTATTATCAATAACTCATAGTTCTTTAAGTTTAGAGAATTAATAGATGTCACCTGGAAAGATGGAAAATGTTTGAAACATCTAAAAATATACTAAAACTTGTAAATTTAAGAGGATGGTTCAAAAGAATACACAAAAGTACAGGCAGCTGCTTAGTTTCGTAGTAGGCTTATTATCAATAAATCATAGTTCTTTAAGATTAGAGAATTCATAGATGTCACACGGACCGGTAGAAACTGTTTAAAACATCTAATAATATAGTAAAACTGGTAAACTTAATAGGATGGTTCAAAATAATACACAAAAGTATTGGTAGCTTCTTAGTTACGTAGTAGGCTTATTATGCTTATTATCAATAATTCATAGTTCGTTAAGATTAGAAATTTAATAGATGTCACCTGGACCGCTAGAAACTGTTTAAAACATCTAATAATATACTAAAACTTGGAAATTTTTGAGGATGGTTCAAAAGAATACACAGAAGTATATGTGACTGCTTAGTTTCTTAGAAGGCTTATTATCAATAACTCATAGTTCTTTAAGATTAGAGAATAAATAGATGTCACCTGGACCGCTAGTAAATGTTTAATACATCTAATGATATACTAAAACTGGTAAATTTAAGAGTATGGTTCAAAAGAATACACAAAAGTATAGGTAGTTGCATAGTTTCGTAGTAGGCTTATTATCAATAAATCATAGTTCTTTAAGATTAGAGAATTAATAGATGTCACCTGGACCGCAAGAAACTGTTTAAAACATCTATAATATACCAAAACTGGTAAATTTAATAGGATGGTTCAAAAGAATACACAAAAGTATAGGTAGCTGCATAGTTTCGTAGTAGGCTTATTATCAATAAATCATAGTTCTTTAAGATTAGAGAATTAATAGATGTCACCTGGACCCCTAGAAACTGTTTAAAACATCTAATAATATACTAAAACTGGTAAATTTAATAGGATGGGTCAAAAGAATACACAAAAGTATATGTAGTTGCATAGTTTCGTAGTAGGCTTGTTATCAATAACTCATAGTTCTTTAAGATTAGAGAATTGATAGATGTCACCTGGACCGGTAGAAAATGTTTTTAACATCTAATAATATACTAAAACTGGTAAATTTAATAGTATGGTTCAAAAGAATACACAAAAGTATAGGCAGCTGCTTAGTTTCATAGTTGGCTTATTATCAATAACTCTTAGTTCTTTAAGTTTAGAGAATTAATAGATGTCACCTGGAAAGCTGGAAAATATTTGAAACATATAAAAATATATTAAAACTTGTAAATTTAAGAGGATGGTTCAAAAGAATACACAAAAGTACAGGCAGCTGCTTAGTTTCGTAGTAGGCTTATTATCAATAAATCATAGTTCTTTAAGATTAGAGAATTCATAGATGTCACACGGACCGGTAGAAACTGTTTAAAACATCTAATAATATAGTAAAACTGGTAAACTTAATAAGATGGTTCAAAATAATACACAAAAGTATTGGTAGCTGCTTAGTTACGTAGTAGGCTTATTATGCTTATTATCAATAATTCATAGTTCGTTAAGATTACAAAATTAATAGATGTCACCTGGACCGCTAGAAACTGTTTAAAACATCTAATGATATACTAAAACTTGGAAATTTTAGAGGATGGTTCAAAAGAATACACAAAAGTATAGGTGACTGCTTAGTTTCGTAGAAGGTTTATTATCAATAACTCATAGTTCTTTAAGATTAGAGAGTTAATAGATGTCACCTGCACCGCTAGAAGTTGTTTAAAACATCTAATAATATACTAAAACTGGTAAATATAAAAGGATGGTTCAAAGAATACACAAAAGTACAAGCAGATGCTTAGTTTTCATAGTAGGGTTATTATCAATAACTCATAGTTCTTTAAGATTAGAGAATTAATAGATGTCACCTGGACCGCTAGTAAATGTTTAATACATCTAATGATATACTAAAACTGGTAAATTTAAGAGGATGGTTCAAAATAATACACAAAAGTATAGGTAGTTGCATAGTTTCGTAGTAGGCTTATTATCAATAAATCATAGTTCCTTACGATTAGAGAATTCATAGATGTCACACGGATCGGTAGAAACTGTTTAAAACATCTAATAATATAGTAAAGCTGGTAAAATTGATAGGATGGTTCAAAATAATACACAAAAGTATTGGTAGCTGCTTAGTTACGTAGTAGGCTTATTATGCTTATTATCAATAAATAATAGTTCGTTAAGATTAGAAAATTAATAGATGTCACCTGGACCGTTAGAAACTGTTTAAAACACTAATAATATACTAAAACTGGTAATCTAAGAGGATGGTTCAAAAGAATACACAAAAGTGTAGGTAGCTGCTTACTTTCGTAGTAGGCTTATTATCAATTACTCATAGTTCTTTAAGATTAGAGAATTAATAGATATCACCTGGACCGCTAGAAACTGTTTAAAACATCTAATAATATACTAAAACTGGTAAATTTAATAGGATGGTTCAAAAGAATACACAAAAGTATAGGCAGCTGCTTAGTTTCATAGTTGGCTTATTATCAATAACACATAGTTCTTTAAGTTTAGAGAATTAATAGATGTCACCTGGAAAGCTGGAAAATGTTTGAAACATCTAAAAATATACTAATACTTGTAAATTTCAGAGGATGGTTCAAAAGAATACACAAAAGTACAGGCAGCTGCTTAGTTTCGTCGTAGAGTTAATATCAATAACTCATAGTTCTTTCAGATCCGAGAATTAATGGATGTCACCTGAACCGCTAGAAACTGTTTAATACATCTAATGATATACTAAAACTGGTAAATTTAATAGGTTGGTTCAAAAGAATACACAAAAGTATAGGTAGTTGCATAGTTTCGTAGTAGGCTTATTATCAATAACTCATAGTTCTTTAAGATTAGAGAATTGATAGATGTCACCTGGACCGGTAGAAAATGTTTAAAACATCTAATAATATAGTAAAACCGGTAAACTTAAGAGGATGGTTCAAAAAAAACACAAAACTATAGGTAGCTGCTTAGTTATGTAGTAGGCTTATTATGCTTATTATCAATAACTCATAGTTCTTTAAGATTAGAAAATTAATAGATGTCACCTGGACCGCAAGAAACTGTTTAAAACATCTATAATATACTAAAACTGGTAATCTAAGAGGATGGTTCAAAAAAATACACAAAAGTGTAGGTAGCTGCTTAGTTTTCGTAGTAGGCTTATTATCAATAACTCATAGTTCTTTAAAATTAGAGAACTAATAAAGGTCACCTGGACTGCTAGAAACTGTTTAATACATCTAATGATATATTAAAACTGGTAAATTTAAGAGGATGGTTCAAAAGAATAAACAAAAGTATAGGTAGTTGTATAGTTTCGTAGTAGGCTTATATCAATAACTCATAGTTCTATAAGATTAGAAAATTAATAGATGTCACCTGGAACGCTAGAAACTGTTTAAAACATCTAATAATATACTAAAACTTGTAATCTAAGAGGATGGTTCAAGAGAATACACAAAAATGTAGGCAGCTGCTTAGTTTCGTAGTAGGCTTATTAAAAATAACTCATAGTTCTTTAAGGTTAAGGAATTAATAGATGTCACCTAGACCGCTAGAAAATGTTTAAAACATCTAATAATATACTAAAATTGGTCAATTTAATATGATGGTTTAAAAGAATACACAAATGTATAGGCAACTGCTTAGTTTCGTAGAAGGCTTATTATCAATAACTCATAGTTTTTTAAGATTAGAGAATTAATAGGTGTCAACTGGAAAGCTGGAAACTGTTTGAAACATCTAAAAATATAATTAAACTTGGAAATTTTAGAGGATGGTTCAAAAGAATACACAGAAGTATAGGTGACTGCTTAGTTTCGTAGAAGGCTTATTATCAATAACTCATAGTTCTTTAAGATTAGAGAATTGATAGATGTCACCTGGACCGGTAGAAACTGTTTTAAACATCTAATAATATAGTAAAGCTGGTAAACTTGATAGGATGGTTCAAAATAATACACAAAAGTATTGGTAGCTGCTTAGTTACGTAGTAGGCTTATTATGCTTATTATCAATAAATAATAGTTCGTTAAGATTAGAAAATTAATAGATGTCACCTGGACCGTTAGAAACTGTTTAAAACACTAATAATATACTAAAACTGGTAATCTAAGAGGAAGGTTCAAAAGAATACACAAAAGTGTAGGTAGCTGCTTACTTTCGTAGTAGGCTTATTATCAATTACTCATAGTTCTTTAAGATTAGAGAATTAATAGATATCACCTGGACCGCTAGAAACTGTTTAAAACATCTAATAATATACTAAAACTGGTAAATTTAATAGGATGGTTCAAAAGAATACACAAAAGTATAGGCAGCTGCTTAGTTTCATAGTTGGCTTATTATCAATAACTCATAGTTTTTTAAGTTTAGAGAATTAATAGATGTCACCTAGAAAGCTGGAAAATGTTTGAAACATCTAAAAATATACTAATACTTGTAAATTTCAGAGGATGGTTCAAAAGAATACACAAAAGTACAGGCAGCTGCTTAGTTTCGTAGTAGAGTTAATATCAATAACTCATAGTTCTTTCAGATCCGAGAATTAATGGATGCCACCTGAACCGCTAGAAACTGTTTAATACATCTAATGATATACTAAAACTGGTAAATTTAAGAGGATGGTTCAAAAGAATACACAAAAGTATAGGTAGTTGCATAGTTTCGTAGTAGGCTTATTATCAATAACTCATAGTTCTTTAAGATTAGAGAATTGATAGATGTCACCTGGACCGGTAGAAATTTTTTAAAACATCTAATAATATAGTAAAACCGGTAAACTTAAGAGGATGGTTCAAAAAAAACACAAAAGTATAGGTAGCTGCTTAGTTATGTAGTAGGCTTATTATGCTTATTATCAATAACTCATAGTTCTTTAAGATTAGAAAATTAATAGATGTCACCTGGACCGCAAGAAACTGTTTAAAACATCTATAATATACTAAAACTGGTAATATAAGAGGATGGTTCAAAAAAATACACAAAAGTGTAGGTAGCTGCTTAGTTTTCGTAGTAGGCTTATTATCAATAACTCATAGTTCTTTAAAATTAGAGAACTAATAAAGGTCACCTGGACTGCTAGAAACTGTTTAATACATCTAATGATATATTAAAACTGGTAAATTTAAGAGGATGGTTCAAAAGAATAAACAAAAGTATAGGTAGTTGTATAGTTTCGTAGTAGGCTTATATCAATAACTCATAGTTCTATAAGATTAGAAAATTAATAGATGTCACCTGGACCGCCAGAAACTGTTTAAAACATCTAATAATATACTGAAACTGGTAATCTAAGAGGATGGTTCAAGAGAATACACAAAAATGTAGGCAGCTGCTTAGTTTCGTAGTAGGCTTATTAAAAATAACTCATAGTTCTTTAAGGTTAAGGAATTAATAGATGTCACCTAGACCGCTAGAAAATGTTTAAAACATCTAATAATATACTAAAATTGGTCAATTTAATATGATGGTTCAAAAGAATACACAAATGTATAGGCAACTGCTTAGTTTCGTAGAAGGCTTATTATCAATAACTCATAGTTTTTTAAGATTAGAGAATTAATAGGTGTCAACTGGAAAGCTGGAAACTGTTTGAAACATCTAAAAATACTAAAACTTGGAAATTTTAGAGGATGGTTCAAAAAATACACAGAAGTATAGGTGACTGCTTAGTTTCGTAGAAGGCTTATTATCAATAACTCATAGTTCTTTAAGATTAGAGAATTGATAGATGTCACCTGGACCGGTAGAAGTTGTTTAAAACATCTAATAATATACTAAAAATGGTAAATATAAGAGGATGGTTCAAGGAATACACAAAAGTACAAGCAGATGCTTAGTTTCATAGTGGGGTTATTATCAATAACTCATAGTTCTTTAAGATTAGAGAATTAATAGATGTCACCTGGACCGCTAGTAAATGTTTAATACATCTAATGATATACTAAAATTGGTCAATTTAATAGGATGGTTCAAAAGAATACACAAATGTATAGGAAACTGCTTAGTTTCGTAGAAGGCTTATTATCCATAACTCATAGTTTTTTAAGATTCGAGAATTAATAGGTGTCAACTGGAAAGCTGGAAACTGTTTGAAACATCTAAAAATATACTAAAACTTGGAAATTTTAGAGGATGTTTCAAAAGAATACACAGAAGTATAGGTGACTGCTTAGTTTCGTAGAAGGCTTATTATCAATAACTCATAGTTCTTTAAGATTGGAGAATTAATAGATGTCACCTGGAAAGATGGAAAATGTTTGAAACATCTAAAAATATACTAAAACTTGTAAATTTAATAGGCTGGTTCAAAAGAATACACAAAAGTACAGGCAGCTGCTTAGTTTCGTAGTAGAGTTAATATCAATAACTCATAGTTCTTTAAGATCCGAAAATTAATAGATGTCACCTGGACCGCTAGAAACTGTTTAATACATCTAATGATATACTAAAACTGGTAAATTTAAGAGGATGGATCAAAAGAATACACAAAAGTATAGGTAGTTGCATAATTTCGTAGTAGGCTTATTATCAATAACTCATAGTTCTTTAAGATTAGAGAATTGATAGATGTCACCTGGACCGGTATAAAATGTTTAAAACATCTAATAATATACTAAAACTGGTAAATTTAATAGGATGGTTCAAAACAATACACAAAAGTATAGGCAGCTGCTTAGTTTCATAGTTGGCTTATTATCAATAACTCATAGTTCTTTAAGTTTAGAGAATTAATAGATGTCACCTGGAAAGATGGAAAATGTTTGAAACATCTAAAAATATACTAAAACTTGTAAATTTAAGAGTATGGTTCAAAAGAATACACAAAAGTACAGGCAGCTGCTTAGTTTCGTAGTAGGCTTATTATCAATAAATCATAGTTCTTTAAGATTAGAGAATTCATAGATGTCACACGGACCGGTAAAAACTGTTTAAAACATCTAATAATATAGTAAAACTGGTAAACTTAATAGGATGGTTCAAAATAATACACAAAAGTATTGGTAGCTTCTTAGTTACGTAGTAGGCTTATTATGCTTATTATCAATAATTCATAGTTCGTTAAGATTAGAAATTTAATAGATGTCACCTAGACCGCTAGAAACTGTTTAAAACATCTAATAATATACTAAAACTTGAAATTTTTTGAGGATGGTTCAAAAGAATACACAGAAGTATAGGTGACTGCTTAGTTTCTTAGAAGGCTTATTATCAATAACTCATAGTTCTTTAAGATTAGAGAATAAATAGATGTCACCTGGACCGCTAGTAAATGTTTAATACATCTAATGATATACTAAAAATGGTAAATTTAAGAGTATGGTTCAAAAGAATACACAAAAGTATAGGTAGTTGCATAGTTTCGTAGTAGGCTTATTATCAATAAATCATAGTTCTTTAAGATTAGAGAATTAATAGATGTCCCCTGGACCGCAAGAAACTGTTTAAAACATCTATAATATACCAAAACTGGTAAATTTAATAGGATGGTTCAAAAGAATACACAAAAGTATAGGTAGCTGCATAGTTTCGTAGTAGGCTTATTATCAATAAATCATAGTTCTTTAAGATTAGAGAATTAATAGATGTCACCTGGACCGCTAGAAACTGTTTAAAACATATAATAATATACTAAAACTGGTAAATTTAAGAGGATGGTTCAAAGGAATACACAAAATTATAGGCATATGTATAGTTTCGTAGTAGGGTTATTATCAATAACTCATAGTTCTTTAAAATTAGAGAATTAATAGATGTCACCTGGACCGCTAGAAACTGTTTAATACATCTAATGATATACTAAAACTGGTAAATTTAAGAGGATGTCTCAAAAGAATACAAAAAAGTATAGGTAGTTGCATAATTTCGTAGTAGGCTTATTATCAATAACTCATAGTTCTTTAAGATTAGAGAATTGATAGATGTCACCTGGACCGGTATAAAATGTTTAAAACATCTAATAATATACTAAAACTGGTAAATTTAATAGGATGGTTCAAAACAATACACAAAAGTATAGGCAGCTGCTTAGTTTCATAGTTGGCTTATTATCAATAACTCATAGTTCTTTAAGTTTAGAGAATTAATAGATGTCACCTGGAAAGATGGAAAATGTTTGAAACATCTAAAAATATACTAAAACTTGTAAATTTAAGAGTATGGTTCAAAAGAATACACAAAAGTACAGGCAGCTGCTTAGTTTCGTAGTAGGCTTATTATCAATAAATCATAGTTCTTTAAGATTAGAGAATTCATAGATGTCACACGGACCGGTAAAAACTGTTTAAAACATCTAATAATATAGTAAAACTGGTAAACTTAATAGGATGGTTCAAAATAATACACAAAAGTATTGGTAGCTTCTTAGTTACGTAGTAGGCTTATTATGCTTATTATCAATAATTCATAGTTCGTTAAGATTAGAAATTTAATAGATGTCACCTGGACCGCTAGAAACTGTTTAAAACATCTAATAATATACTAAAACTTGAAAATTTTTGAGGATGGTTCAAAAGAATACACAGAAGTATAAGTGACTGCTTAGTTTCTTAGAAGGCTTATTATCAATAACTCATAGTTCTTTAAGATTAGAGAATAAATAGATGTCACCTGGACCGCTAGTAAATGTTTAATACATCTAATGATATACTAAAACTGGTAAATTTAAGAGTATGGTTCAAAAGAATACACAAAAGTATAGGTAGTTGCATAGTTTCGTAGTAGGCTTATTATCAATAAATCATAGTTCTTTAAGATTAGAGAATTAATAGATGTCACCTGGACCGCAAGAAACTGTTTAAAACATCTATAATATACCAAAACTGGTAAATTTAATAGGATGGTTCAAAAGAATACACAAAAGTATAGGTAGCTGCATAGTTTCGTAGTAGGCTTATTATCAATAAATCATAGTTCTTTAAGATTAGAGAATTAATAGATGTCACCTGGACCCCTAGAAACTGTTTAAAACATCTAATAATATACTAAAACTGGTAAATTTAATAGGATGGGTCAAAAGAATACACAAAAGTATATGTAGTTGCATAGTTTCGTAGTAGGCTTGTTATCAATAACTCATAGTTCTTTAAGATTAGAGAATTGATAGATGTCACCTGGACCGGTAGAAAATGTTTTTAACATCTAATAATATACTAAAACTGGTAAATTTAATAGTATGGTTCAAAAGAATACACAAAAGTATAGGCAGCTGCTTAGTTTCATAGTTGGCTTATTATCAATAACTCTTAGTTCTTTAAGTTTAGAGAATTAATAGATGTCACCTGGAAAGCTGGAAAATATTTGAAACATATAAAAATATATTAAAACTTGTAAATTTAAGAGGATGGTTCAAAAGAATACACAAAAGTACAGGCAGCTGCTTAGTTTCGTAGTAGGCTTATTATCAATAAATCATAGTTCTTTAAGATTAGAGAATTCATAGATGTCACACGGACCGGTAGAAACTGTTTAAAACATCTAATAATATAGTAAAACTGGTAAACTTAATAGGATGGTTCAAAATAATACACAAAAGTATTGGTAGCTGCTTAGTTACGTAGTAGGCTTATTATGCTTATTATCAATAATTCATAGTTCGTTAAGATTAGAAAATTAATAGATGTCACCTGGACCGTTAGAAACTGTTTAAAACACTAATAATATACTAAAACTGGTAATCTAAGAGGAAGGTTCAAAAGAATACACAAAAGTGTAGGTAGCTGCTTACTTTCGTAGTAGGCTTATTATCAATTACTCATAGTTCTTTAAGATTAGAGAATTAATAGATATCACATGGACCGCTAGAAACTGTTTAAAACATCTAATAATATACTAAAACTGTAAATTTAATAGGATGGTTCAAAAGAATACACAAAAGTATAGGCGGCTGCTTAGTTTCATAGTTGGCTTATTATCAATACCTCATAGTTCTTTAAGTTTAGAGAATTAATAGATGTCACCTGGAAAGATGGAAAATGTTTGAAACATCTAAAAATATACTAAAACTTGTAAATTTAATAGGCTGGTTCAAAAGAATACACAAAAGTACAGGCAGCTGCTTAGTTTCGTAGTAGAGTTAATATCAATAACTCATAGTTCTTTAAGATCCGAAAATTAATAGATGTCACCTGGACCGCTAGAAACTGTTTAATACATCTAATGATATACTAAAACTGGTAAATTTAAGAGGATGGATCAAAAGAATACACAAAAGTATAGGTAGTTGCATAATTTCGTAGTAGGCTTATTATCAATAACTCATAGTTCTTTAAGATTAGAGAATTGATAGATGTCACCTGGACCGGTATAAAATGTTTAAAACATCTAATAATATACTAAAACTGGTAAATTTAATAGGATGGTTCAAAACAATACACAAAAGTATAGGCAGCTGCTTAGTTTCATAGTTGGCTTATTATCAATAACTCATAGTTCTTTAAGTTTAGAGAATTAATAGATGTCACCTGGAAAGATGGAAAATGTTTGAAACATCTAAAAATATACTAAAACTTGTAAATTTAAGAGTATGGTTCAAAAGAATACACAAAAGTACAGGCAGCTGCTTAGTTTCGTAGTAGGCTTATTATCAATAAATCATAGTTCTTTAAGATTAGAGAATTCATAGATGTCACACGGACCGGTAAAAACTGTTTAAAACATCTAATAATATAGTAAAACTGGTAAACTTAATAGGATGGTTCAAAATAATACACAAAAGTATTGGTAGCTTCTTAGTTACGTAGTAGGCTTATTATGCTTATTATCAATAATTCATAGTTCGTTAAGATTAGAAATTTAATAGATGTCACCTGGACCGCTAGAAACTGTTTAAAACATCTAATAATATACTAAAACTTGAAAATTTTTGAGGATGGTTCAAAAGAATACACAGAAGTATAAGTGACTGCTTAGTTTCTTAGAAGGCTTATTATCAATAACTCATAGTTCTTTAAGATTAGAGAATAAATAGATGTCACCTGGACCGCTAGTAAATGTTTAATACATCTAATGATATACTAAAACTGGTAAATTTAAGAGTATGGTTCAAAAGAATACACAAAAGTATAGGTAGTTGCATAGTTTCGTAGTAGGCTTATTATCAATAAATCATAGTTCTTTAAGATTAGAGAATTAATAGATGTCACCTGGACCGCAAGAAACTGTTTAAAACATCTATAATATACCAAAACTGGTAAATTTAATAGGATGGTTCAAAAGAATACACAAAAGTATAGGTAGCTGCATAGTTTCGTAGTAGGCTTATTATCAATAAATCATAGTTCTTTAAGATTAGAGAATTAATAGATGTCACCTGGACCCCTAGAAACTGTTTAAAACATCTAATAATATACTAAAACTGGTAAATTTAATAGGATGGGTCAAAAGAATACACAAAAGTATATGTAGTTGCATAGTTTCGTAGTAGGCTTGTTATCAATAACTCATAGTTCTTTAAGATTAGAGAATTGATAGATGTCACCTGGACCGGTAGAAAATGTTTTTAACATCTAATAATATACTAAAACTGGTAAATTTAATAGTATGGTTCAAAAGAATACACAAAAGTATAGGCAGCTGCTTAGTTTCATAGTTGGCTTATTATCAATAACTCTTAGTTCTTTAAGTTTAGAGAATTAATAGATGTCACCTGGAAAGCTGGAAAATATTTGAAACATATAAAAATATATTAAAACTTGTAAATTTAAGAGGTTGGTTCAAAAGAATACACAAAAGTACAGGCAGCTGCTTAGTTTCGTAGTAGGCTTATTATCAATAAATCATAGTTCTTTAAGATTAGAGAATTCATAGATGTCACACGGACCGGTAGAAACTGTTTAAAACATCTAATGATATAGTAAAACTGGTAAACTTAATAAGATGGTTCAAAATAATACACAAAAGTATTGGTAGCTGCTTAGTTACGTAGTAGGCTTATTATGCTTATTATCAATAATTCATAGTTCGTTAAGATTACAAAATTAATAGATGTCACCTGGACCGCTAGAAACTGTTTAAAACATCTAATGATATACTAAAACTTGGAAATTTTAGAGGATGGTTCAAAAGAATACACAGAAGTATAGGTGACTGCTTAGTTTCGTAGAAGGTTTATTATCAATAACTCATAGTTCTTTAAGATTATAGAGTTAATAGATGTCACCTGCACCGCTAGAAGTTGTTTAAAACATCTAATAATATACTAAAACTGGTAAATATAAGAAGATGGTTCAAATAATACACAAAAGTACAAGCAGATGCTTAGTTTTCATAGTAGGGTTATTATCAATAACTCATAGTTCTTTAAGATTAGAGAATTAATAGATGTCACCTGGACCGCTAGTAAATGTTTAATACATCTAATGATATACTAAAACTGGTAAATTTAAGAGGATGGTTCAAAAGAATACACAAAAGTATAGGTAGTTGCATAGTTTCGTAGTAGGATTATTATCAATAACTCATAGTTCTTTAAGATTAGAGAATTGATAGATGTCACCTGGACCGGTAGAAAATGTTTAAAACATCTAATAATATAGTAAAACCGGTAAACTTAAGAGGATGGTTCAAAAAAAAACACAAAACTATAGGTAGCTGCTTAGTTATGTAGTAGGCTTATTATGCTTATTATCAATAACTCATAGTTCTTTAAGATTAGAAAATTAATAGATGTCACCTGGACCGCAAGAAACTGTTTAAAACATCTATAATATACTAAAACTGGTAATCTAAGAGGATGGTTCAAAAAAATACACAAAAGTGTAGGTAGCTGCTTAGTTTTCGTAGTAGGCTTATTATCAATAACTCATAGTTCTTTAAAATTAGAGAACTAATAAAGGTCACCTGGACTGCTAGAAACTGTTTAATACATCTAATGATATATTAAAACTGGTAAATTTAAGAGGATGGTTCAAAAGAATGAACAAAAGTATAGGTAGTTGTATAGTTTCGTAGTAGGCTTATATCAATAACTCATAGTTCTATAAGATTAGAAAATTAATAGATGTCACCTGGACCGCTAGAAACTGTTTAAAACATCTAATAATATACTAAAACTGGTAATCTAAGAGGATGGTTCAAGAGAATACACAAAAATATAGGCAGCTGCTTAGTTTCGTAGTAGGCTTATTAAAAATAACTCATAGTTCTTTAAGGTTAAGGAATTAATAGATGTCACCTAGACCGCTAGAAAATGTTTAAAACATCTAATAATATACTAAAATTGGTCAATTTAATATGATGGTTCAAAAGAATACACAAATGTATAGGCAACTGCTTAGTTTCGTAGAAGGCTTATTATCAATAACTCATAGTTTTTTAAGATTAGAGAATTAATAGGTGTCAACTGGAAAGCTGGAAACTGTTTGAAACATCTAAAAATATACTAAAACTTGGAAATTTTAGAGGATGGTTCAAAAGAATACACAGAAGTATAGGTGACTGCTTAGTTTCGTAGAAGGCTTATTATCAATAACTCATAGTTCGTTAAGATTAGAGAATTGATAGATGTCACCTGGACCGGTAGAAACTGTTTAAAACATCTAATAATATAGTAAAGCTGGTAAACTTGATAGGATGGTTCAAAATAATACACAAAAGTATTGGTAGATGCTTAGTTACGTAGTAGGCTTATTATGCTTATTATCAATAAATAATAGTTCGTTAAGATTAGAAAATTAATAGATGTCACCTGGACCGTTAGAAACTGTTTAAAACACTAATAATATACTAAAACTGGTAATCTAAGAGGATGGTTCAAAAGAATACACAAAAGTGTAGGTAGCTGCTTACTTTCGTAGTAGGCTTATTATCAATTACTCATAGTTCTTTAAGATTAGAGAATTAATAGATATCACCTGGACCGCTAGAAACTATTTAAAACATCTAATAATATACTAAAACTGGTAAATTTAATAGGATGGTTCAAAAGAATACACAAAAGTATAGGCAGCTGCTTAGTTTCATAGTTGGCTTATTATCAATAACTCATAGTTCTTTAAGTTTAGAGAATTAATAGATGTCACCTAGAAAGCTGGAAAATGTTTGAAACATCTAAAAATATACTAATACTTGTAAATTTCAGAGGATGGTTCAAAAGAATACACAAAAGTACAGGCAGCTGCTTAGTTTCGTAGTAGAGTTAATATCAATAACTCATAGTTCTTTCAGATCCGAGAATTAATGGATGTCACCTGAACCGCTAGAAACTGTTTAATACATCTAATGATATACTAAAACTGGTAAATTTAAGAGGATGGTTCAAAAGAATACACAAAAGTATAGGTAGTTGCATAGTTTCGTAGTAGGCTTATTATCACTAACTCAGAGTTCTTTAAGATTAGAGAATTGATAGATGTCACCTGGACCGGTAGAAAATTTTTAAAACATCTAATAATATAGTAAAACCGGTAAACTTAAGAGGATGGTTCAAAAAAAACACAAAAGTATAGGTAGCTGCTTAGTTATGTAGTAGGCTTATTATGCTTATTATCAATAACTCATAGTTCTTTAAGATTAGAAAATTAATAGATGTCACCTGGACCGCAAGAAACTGTTTAAAACATCTATAATATACTAAAACTGGTAATCTAAGAGGATGGTTCAAAAAAATACACAAAAGTGTAGGTAGCTGCTTAGTTTTCGTAGTAGGCTTATTATCAATAACTCATAGTTCTTTAAAATTAGAGAACTAATAAAGGTCACCTGGACTGCTAGAAACTGTTTAATACATCTAATGATATATGAAAACTGGTAAATTTAAGAGGATGGTTCAAAAGAATAAACAAAAGTATTGGTAGTTGTATAGTTTCGTAGTAGGCTTATATCAATAACTCATAGTTCTATAAGATTAGAAAATTAATAGATGTCACCTGGACCGCTAGAAACTGTTTAAAACATCTAATAATATACTAAAACTGGTAATCTAAGAGGATGGTTCAAGAGAATACACAAAAATGTAGGCAGCTGCTTAGTTTCGTAGTAGGCTTATTAAAAATAACTCATAGTTCTTTAAGGTTAAGGAATTAATAGATGTCACCTAGACCGCTAGAAAATGTTTAAAACAT
The DNA here is from genome assembly GCF_003573695.1 of Papaver somniferum. Classification (NCBI taxonomy): domain Eukaryota; kingdom Viridiplantae; phylum Streptophyta; class Magnoliopsida; order Ranunculales; family Papaveraceae; genus Papaver; species Papaver somniferum. Next base: position 4,062,266 of record NW_020622492.1, read on the forward strand.
CTAATAATATACTAAAATTGGTCAATTTAATATGATGGTTCAAAAGAATACACAAATGTATAGGCAACTGCTTAGTTTCGTAGAAGGCTTATTATCAATAACTCATAGTTTTTTAAGATTAGAGAATTAATAGGTGTCAACTGGAAAGCTGGAAACTGTTTGAAACATCTAAAAATATACTAAAACTTGGAAATTTTAGAGGATGGTTCAAAAGAATACACAGAAGTATAGGTGACTGCTTAGTTTCGTAGAAGGCTTATTATCAATAACTCATAGTTCGTTAAGATTAGAGAATTGATAGATGTCACCTGGACCGGTAGAAACTGTTTAAAACATCTAATAATATAGTAAAGCTGGTAAACTTGATAGGATGGTTCAAAATAATACACAAAAGTATTGGTAGATGCTTAGTTACGTAGTAGGCTTATTATGCTTATTATCAATAAATAATAGTTCGTTAAGATTAGAAAATTAATAGATGTCACCTGGACCGTTAGAAACTGTTTAAAACACTAATAATATACTAAAACTGGTAATCTAAGAGGATGGTTCAAAAGAATACACAAAAGTGTAGGTAGCTGCTTACTTTCGTAGTAGGCTTATTATCAATTACTCATAGTTCTTTAAGATTAGAGAATTAATAGATATCACCTGGACCGCTAGAAACTATTTAAAACATCTAATAATATACTAAAACTGGTAAATTTAATAGGATGGTTCAAAAGAATACACAAAAGTATAGGCAGCTGCTTAGTTTCATAGTTGGCTTATTATCAATAACTCATAGTTCTTTAAGTTTAGAGAATTAATAGATGTCACCTAGAAAGCTGGAAAATGTTTGAAACATCTAAAAATATACTAATACTTGTAAATTTCAGAGGATGGTTCAAAAGAATACACAAAAGTACAGGCAGCTGCTTAGTTTCGTAGTAGAGTTAATATCAATAACTCATAGTTCTTTCAGATCCGAGAATTAACGGATGTCACCTGAACCGCTAGAAACTGTTTAATACATCTAATGATATACTAAAACTGGTAAATTTAAGAGGATGGTTCAAAAGAATACACAAAAGTATAGGTAGTTGCATAGTTTCGTAGTAGGCTTATTATCACTAACTCAGAGTTCTTTAAGATTAGAGAATTGATAGATGTCACCTGGACCGGTAGAAAATTTTTAAAACATCTAATAATATAGTAAAACCGGTAAACTTAAGAGGATGGTTCAAAAAAAACACAAAAGTATAGGTAGCTGCTTAGTTATGTAGTAGGCTTATTATGCTTATTATCAATAACTCATAGTTCTTTAAGATTAGAAAATTAATAGATGTCACCTGGACCGCAAGAAACTGTTTAAAACATCTATAATATACTAAAACTGGTAATCTAAGAGGATGGTTCAAAAAAAATACACAAAAGTGTAGGTAGCTGCTTAGTTTTCGTAGTAGGCTTATTATCAATAACTCATAGTTCTTTAAAATTAGAGAACTAATAAAGGTCACCTGGACTGCTAGAAACTGTTTAATACATCTAATGATATATGAAAACTGGTAAATTTAAGAGGATGGTTCAAAAGAATAAACAAAAGTATTGGTAGTTGTATAGTTTCGTAGTAGGCTTATATCAATAACTCATAGTTCTATAAGATTAGAAAATTAATAGATGTCACCTGGACCGCTAGAAACTGTTTAAAACATCTAATAATATACTAAAACTGGTAATCTAAGAGGATGGTTCAAGAGAATACACAAAAATGTAGGCAGCTGCTTAGTTTCGTAGTAGGCTTATTAAAAATAACTCATAGTTCTTTAAGGTTAAGGAATTAATAGATGTCACCTAGACCGCTAGAAAATGTTTAAAACATCTAATAATATACTAAAATTGGTCAATTTAATATGATGGTTCAAAAGAATACACAAATGTATAGGCAACTGCTTAGTTTCGTAGAAGGCTTATTATCAATAACTCATAGTTTTTTAAGATTAGAGAATTAATAGGTGTCAACTGGAAAGCTGGAAACTGTTTGAAACATCTAAAAATATACTAAAACTTGGAAATTTTAGAGGATGGTTCAAAAGAATACACAGAAGTATAGGTAACTGCTTAGTTTCGTAGAAGGCTTATTATCAATAACTCATAGTTCTTTAAGATTAGAGAATTGATAGATGTCACCTGGACCGGTAGAAGTTGTTTAAAACATCTAATAATATACGAAAACTGGTAAATATAAGAGGATGGTTCAAGGAATACACAAAAGTACAAGCAGATGCTTAGTTTCATAGTGGGGTTATTATCAATAACTCATAGTTCTTTAAGATTAGAGAATTAATAGATGTCACCTGGACCGCTAGTAAATGTTTAATACATCTAATGATATACTAAAATTGGTCAATTTAATAGGATGGTTCAAAAGAATACACAAATGTATAGGAAACTGCTTAGTTTCGTAGAAGGCTTATTATCAATAACTCATAGTTTTTTAAGATTCGAGAATTAATAGGTGTCAACTGGAAAGCTGGAAACTGTTTGAAACATCTAAAAATATACTAAAACTTGGAAATTTTAGAGGATGGTTCAAAAGAATACACAGAAGTATAGGTGACTGCTTAGTTTCGTAGAAGGCTTATTATCAATAACTCATAGTTCTTTAAGATTAGAGAATTGATAGATGTCACCTGGACCGGTAGAAGTTGTTTAAAACATCTAATAATATAGTAAAACTGGTAAACTTAATAGGATGGTTCAAAATAATACACAAAAGTATTGGTAGCTGCTTAGTTACGTAGTAGGCTTATTATGCTTATTATCAATAATTCATAGTTCGTTAAGATTAGAGAATTAATAGATATCACCTGGACCGCTAGAAACTGTTTAAAACATCTAATAATATACTAAAACTGGTAAATTTAATAGGATGGTTCAAAAGAATACACAAAAGTATAGGCAGCTGCTTAGTTTCATAGTTGGCTTATTATCAATAACTCATAGTTCTTTAAGTTTAGAGAATTAATAGATGTCACCGGGAAAGCTAGAAAATGTTTGAAACATCTAAAAATATACTAAAACTTGTAAATTTAAGAGGATGGTTCAAAAGAATACACAAAAGTACAGGCAGCTGCTTAGTTTCGTAGTAGAGTTAATATCAATAACTCATAGTTCTTTAAGATCCGAGAATTAATAGATGTCACCTGGAATGCTAGAAACTGTTTAATACATCTAATGATATACTAAAACTGGTAAATTTAAGAGGATGGTTCAAAATAATACACAAAAGTATAGGTAATTGCATAGTTTCGTAGTAGGCTTATTATCAATAACTCATAGTTCTTTAAGATCCGAGAATTAATAGATGTCACCTGGAACGCTAGAAACTGTTTAATACATCTAATGATATACTAAAACTGGTAAATTTAAGAGGATGGTTCAAAAGAATACACAAAAGTATAGGTAGTTGCATAGTTTCGTAGTAGGCTTATTATCAATAACTCATAGTTCTATAAGATTAGAAAATTAATAGATGTCACCTGGACCTCTAGAAAATGTTTAAAACATCTAATAATATACTAAAACTGGTAATCTAAGAGGATGGTTCAAGAGAATACACAAAAATGTAGGTAGCTGCTTAGTTTCGTAGTAGGCTTATTATCAATAACTCATAGTTCTTTAAGGTTAAGGAATTAATAGATGTCACCTAGACCGCTAGAAAATGTTTAAAACATCTAATAATATACTAAAATTGGTCAATTTAATAGGATGGTTCAAAGAATACACAAAAGTACAAGCAGATGCTTAGTTTCATAGTAGGGTTATTATCAATAATTAACTCATAGTTCTTTAAGATTAGAGAATTAATAGATGTCACCTGGACCGCTAGTAAATGTTTAATACATCTAATGATATACTAAAACTGGTAAATTTAAAAGGATGGTTCAAAAGAATACACAAAAGTATAGGCATCTGCTTAGTTTCATAGTTGGCTTATTATCAATAACTCATAGTTCTTTAAGTTTAGAGAATTAATAGATGTCACCTGGAAAGATGTAAAATGTTTGAAACATCTAAAAATATACTAAAACTTTTAAATTTAAGAGGATGGTTCAAAAGAATACACAAAAGTACAGGCAGCTGCTTAGTTTCGTAGTAGGCTTATTATCAATAAATCATAGTTCTTTAAGATTAGAGAATTCATAGATGTCACACGGACCAGTAGAAACTTTTTAAAACATCTAATAATATAGTAAAACTGGTAAACTTAATAGGATGGTTCAAAATAATACACAAAAGTATCGGTAGCTGCTTAGTTACGTAGTAGGCTTATTATGCTTATTATCAATAATTCATAGTTCGTTAAGATTAGAAAATTAATAGATGTCACCTGGACCGTTAGAAACTGTTCAAAACACTAATAATATACTAAAACTGGTAATCTAAGAGGATGGTTTATAAGAATACACAAAAGTGTAGGTAGCTGCTTACTTTCGTAGTAGGCTTATTATCAATTACTCATAGTTCTTTAAGATTAAAGAATTAATAGATATCACCTGGACCGCTAGAAACTGTTTAAAACATCTAATAATATACTAAAACTGGTAAATTTAATAGGATGTTTCAAAAGAATACAAAAAAGTATAGGCAGCTGCTTAGTTTCATAGTTGGCTTACTATCAATAACTCATAGTTCTTTAAGTTTAAAGAATTAATAGATGTCACCTGGAAAGCTAGAAAATGTTTGAAACATCTAAAAATATACTAAAACTTGTAAATTTAAGAGGATGGTTCAAAAGAATACACAAAGGTACAGGCAGCAGCTTAGTTTCGTAGTAGAGTTAATATCAATAACTCATAGTTCTTTAAGATCCGAGAATTAATAGATGTCACCTGGACCGCTAGAAACTGTTTAATACATCTAATGATATACTAAAACTGGTAAATTTAAGAGGATGGTTCAAAAGAATACACAAAAGTATAGGTAGCTGCATAGTTTCGTAGTAAGCTTATTATCAATAAAGCATAGCTCTTTAATATTAGAGAATTCATAGATGTCACACGGACCGGTAGAAACTGTTTAAAACATCTAATAATATAGTAAAACTGGTAAACTTAATAGGATGGTTCAAAATAATACACAAAAGTATTGGTAGCTGCTTAGTTACGTAGTAGGCTTATTATGCTTATTATCAATAATTCATAGTTCGTTAAGATTAGAAAATTAATAGATGTCACCTGGACCGTTAGAAACTGTTTAAAACACTAATAATATACTAAAACTGGTAATCTAATAGGATGGTTCAAAAGAATACACAAAAGTGTAGGTAGCTACTTACTTTCGTAGTAGGCTTATTATCAATTACTCATAGTTCTTTAAGATTAGAAAATTAATAGATATCCCCTGGACCGCTAGAAACTGTTTAAAACATCTAATAATATACTAAAACTGGTAAATTTAATAGGATGGTTCAAAAGAATACACAAAAGTATAGGCAGCTGCTTAGTTTCATAGTTGGCTTATTATCAATAACTCATAATTCTTTAAGTTTAGAGAATTAATAGATGTCACCTGGAAAGATGGAAAATGTTTGAAACATATAAAAATATACTAAAACTTGTAAATTTAAGAGGATGGTTCAAAAGAATACACAAAAGTACAGGCAGCTGCTTAGTTTCGTAGTAGAGTTAATATCAATAACTCATAGTTCTTTAAGATCCGAGAATTAATATATGTCACCTGGACCGCTAGAAACTGTTTAATACATCTAATGATATACTAAAACTGGTAAATTTAAGAGGATGGTTCAAAATAATACACAAAAGTATAGGTAGTTGCATAGTTTCGTAGTAGGCTTATTATCAATAACTCATAGTTCTTTAAGATTAGAGAATTGATAGTTGTGACCTGGACCGATAGAAAATGTTTAAAACATCTAATAATATAGTAAAACTGGTAAACTTAAGAGGATGGTTCAAATGAATACACAAAAGTATAGGCAGCTGCTTAGTTTCGTAGTAGGGTTATTATCCATAACTCAGTTCTTTAAGATCAGAGAATTAATAGATGTCACCTGGAACGCTAGAAACTGTTTAATACATCTAATGATATACTAAAACTGTTAAATTTAAGAGGATGGTTCAAAAGAATACACAAAAGTATAGGTAGTTGCATAGTTTCGTAGTAGGCTTATTATCAATAACTCATAGTTCTATAAGATTATAAAATTAATAGATGTCACCTGGACCTCTAGAAACTGTTTAAAACATCTAATAATATACGAAAACTGGTAATCTAAGAGGATGGTTCAAGAGAATACTTAAAAATGTAGGCAGCTGCTTAGTTTCGTAGTAGGCTTATTATCAATAACTCATAGTTCTTTAAGGTTAAGGAATTAATAGATGTCACCTAGACCGCTAGAAAATGTTTAAAACATCTAATAATATACTAAAATTGGTCAATTTAATAGGATGGTTCAAAGAATACACAAAAGTACAAGCAGATGCTTAGTTTCATAGTCGGGTTATTATCAATAACTCATAGTTCTTTAAGATTAGAGAATTAATAGATGTCACCTGGACCGCTAGTAAATGTTTAATACATCTAATGATATACTAAAACTGGTAAATTTAATAGGATGGTTCAAAAGAATACACAAAAGTATAGGCAGCTGCTTAGTTTCATAGTTGGCTTATTATCAATAACTCATAGTTCTTTAAGTTTAGAGAATTAATAGATGTCACCTGGAAAGCTGGAAAATGTTTGAAACATCTAAAAATATACTAAAACTTTTAAATTTAAGAGGATGGTTCAAAAGAATACACAAAAGTACAGGCAGCTGCTTAGTTTTGTAGTAGGCTTATTATCAATAAATCATAGTTCTTTAAGATTAGAGAATTCATAGATGTCACACGGACCAGTAGAAACTTTTTAAAACATCTAATAATATAGTAAAACTGGTAAACTTAATAGGATGGTTCAAAATAATACACAAAAGTATCGGTAGCTGCTTAGTTACGTAGTAGGCTTATTATGCTTATTATCAATAATTCATAGTTCGTTAAGATTAGAAAATTAATAGATGTCACCTGGACCGTTAGAAACTGTTTAAAACACTAATAATATACTAAAACTGGTAATCTAAGAGGATGGTTTAAAAGAATACACAAAAGTGTAGGTAGCTGCTTACTTTCGTAGTAGGCTTATTATCAATTACTCATAGTTCTTTAAGATTAAAGAATTAATAGATATCACCTGGACCGCTAGAAACTGTTTAAAACATCTAATAATATACTAAAACTGGTAAATTTAATAGGATGGTTCAAAAGAATACAAAAAAGTATAGGCAACTGCTTAGTTTCATAGTTGGCTTATTATCAATAACTCATAGTTCTTTAAGTTTAGAGAATTAATAGATGTCACCTGGAAAGCTAGAAAATGTTTGAAACATCTAAAAATATACTAAAACTTGTAAATTTAAGAGGATGGTTCAAAAGAATACACAAAGGTACAGGCAGCTGCTTAGTTTCGTAGTAGAGTTAATATCAATAACTCATAGTTCTTTAAGATCCGAGAATTAATAGATGTCACCTGGACCGCTAGAAACTGTTTAATACATTTAATGATATACAAAAACTGGTAAATTTAAGAGGATGGTTCAAAAGAATACACAAAAGTATAGGTAGCTGCATAGTTTCGTAGTAAGCTTATTATCAATAAATCATAGTTCTTTAATATTAGAGAATTCATAGATGTCACACGGACCGGTAGAAACTGTTTAAAACATCTAATAATATAGTAAAACTGGTAAACTTAATAGGATGGTTCAAAATAATACACAAAAGTATTGGTAGCTGCTTACTTACGTAGTAGGCTTATTATCAATAACTCATAGTTCTTTAAGATCCGAGAATTAATAGATGTCACCTGGAATGCTAGAAACTGTTTAATACATCTAATGATATACTAAAACTGGTAAATTTAAGAGGATGGTTCAAAAGAATACACAAAAGTATAGGTAGTTGCTTAGTTTCGTAGTAGGCTTATTATCAATAACTCATAGTTCTTTAAGGTTAAGGAATTAATAGATGTCACCTAGACCGCTAGAAAATGTTTAAAACATCTAATAATATACTAAAATTGGTCAATTTAATAGGATGGTTCAAAGAATACACAAAAGTACAAGCAGATGCTTAGTTTCATAGTAGGGTTATTATCAATAATTAACTCATAGTTCTTTAAGATTAGAGAATTAATAGATGTCACCTGGAAAGCTAGAAAATGTTTGAAACATCTAAAAATATACTAAAACTTGTAAATTTAAGAGGATGGTTCAAAAGAATACACAAAGGTACAGGCAGCAGCTTAGTTTCGTAGTAGAGTTAATATCAATAACTCATAGTTCTTTAAGATCCGAGAATTAATAGATGTCACCTGGACCGCTAGAAACTGTTTAATACATCTAATGATATACTAAAACTGGTAAATTTAAGAGGATGGTTCAAAATAATACACAAAAGTATTGGTAGCTGCTTAGTTACGTAGTAGGCTTATTATCAATAACTCATAGTTCTTTAAGATCCGAGAATTAATAGATGTCACCTGGAACGCTAGAAACTGTTTAATACATCTAATGATATACTAAAACTGGTAAATTTAAGAGGATGGTTCAAAAGAATACACAAAAGTATAGGTAGTTGCATAGTTTCGTAGTAGGCTTATTATCAATAACTCATAGTTCTTTAAAATTAGAGAATTAATAAAGGTCACCTGGACCGGTAGAAACTGTTTAAAACATCTAATAATATACTAAAACTGGTAACTTTAATAGGATGGTTCAAAAGAATACACAAAAGTATAGGCAGCTGCTTAGTTTCGTAGTAGGGTTATTATCAATAACTCATGGTTCTTTAAGATTAGAGAATTAATAGATGTCACCTGGAATGCTTGAAAATGTTTAATACATCTAATGATATACTAAAACTGGTAAATTTAAGAGGATGGTTCAAAAGAATAAACAAAAGTATAGGTAGTTGTATAGTTTCGTAGTAGGCTTATATCAATAACTCATAGTTCTATAAGATTAGAAAATTAATAGATGTCACCTGGACCACTAGAAACTGTTTAAAACATTTAATAATATACTAAAACTGGTAATCTAAGAGGATGGTTCAAGAGAATACACAAAAATGTAGGCAGCTGCTTAGTTTCGTAGTAGGCTTATTATCAATAACTCATAGTTCTTTAAGGTTAAGGAATTAATAGATGTCACCTAGACCGCTAGAAAATGTTTAAAACATCTAATAATATACTAAAATTGGTCAATTTAATAGGATGGTTCAAAAGAATACACAAATGTATTGGTAGCTGCTTAGTTTCGTAGAAGGCTTATTATCAATAACTCATAGTTTTTTAAGATTTGAGAATTAATAGGTGTCAACTGGAAAGCAAGAAACTGTTTGAAACATCTAAAAATATACTAAAACTTGGAAATTTTAGAGGATGGTTCAAAAGAATACACAGAAGTATAGTGACTGCTTAGTTTCGTAGAAGGCTTATTATCAATAACTCATAGTTCTTTAAGATTAGAGAGTTAATAGATGTCACCTGGACCGCTGGAAGTAGTTTAAAACATCTAATAATATACTAAAACTGGTAAATATAAGAGGATGGTTCAATGAATACACAAAAGTACAAGCAGATGCTTAGTTTCATAGTGGGGTTATTATCAATAACTCATAGTTCTTTAAGATCCTAGAATTAATAGATGTCACATGGACCGCTAGAAACTGTTTAATACATCTAATGATATACTAAAACTGGTAAATTTAAGAGGATGGTTCAAAAGAATACACAAAAGTATAGGTAGTTGCATAGTTTCGTAGTAGGCTTATTATCAATAACTCATTGTTCTTTAAGATTAGACAATTGATAGATGTCACCTGGACCGGTAGAAAATGTTTAAAACATCTAATAATATACTAAAACTGGTAAATTTAATAGGATGGTTCAAAAGAATACACAAAAGTATAGGCAGCTGCTTAGTTTCATAGTTAGCTTATTATCAATAACTCATAGTTCTTTAAGTTTAGAGAATTAATAGATGTCACCTGGAAAGCTGGAAAATATTTGAAACATCTAAAAATATACTAAAACTTGTAAATTTAAGAGGATGGTTCAAAAGAATACACAAAAGTACAGGCAGCTGCTTAGTTTCGTAGTAGGCTTATTATCAATAAATCATAGTTCTTTAAGATTAGAGAATTCATAGATGTCACACGGACCGGTAGAAACTGTTTAAAACATCTAATAATTTAGTAAAACTGGTAAACTTAATAGGATGGTTCAAAATAATACACAAAAGTATTGGTAGCTGCTTAGTTACGTAGTAGGCTTATTATGCTTATTATCAATAATTCATAGTTCGTTAAGATTACAAAATTAATAGATGTCACCTGGACCGCTAGAAACTGTTTAAAACATCTAATAATATACTAAAACTTGGAAATTTTAGAGGATGGTTCAAAATAATAAACAGAAGTATAGGTGACTGCTTAGTTTCGTAGAAGGTTTATTATCAATAACTCATAGTTCTTTAAGATTAGAGAGTTAATAGATGTCACCTGCACCGCTAGAAGTTGTTTAAAACATTTAATAATATACTAAAACTAGTAAATATAAGAGGATGGTTCAAAGAATACACAAAAGTACAAGCAGATGCTTAGTTTCATAGTAGGGTTATTGTCAATAACTCATAGTTCTTTAAGATTAGAGAATTAATAGATGTCACCTGGACCGCTAGTAAATGTTTATTACATCTAATGATATACTAAAACTGGTAAATTTAAGAGGATGGTTCAAAAGAATACACAAAAGTATAGGTAGCTGCATAGTTTCGTAGTAGGCTTATTATCAATAAATCATAGTTCTTTACGATTAGAGAATTCATAGATGTCACACGGACCGGTAGAAACTGTTTAAAACATCTAATAATATAGTAAAACTGGTAAACTTAATAGGATGGTTCAAAATAATACACAAAATTATTGGTAGCTGCTTAGTTACGTAGTAGGCTTATTATGCTTATTATCAATAAATAATAGTTCGTTAAGATTAGAAAATTAATAGATGTCACCTGGACCGTTAGAAACTGTTTAAAACACTAATAATATACTAAAACTGGTAAATTTAATAGGATGGTTCAAAAGAATACACAAAAGTATAGGCAGCTGCTTAGTTTCATAGTTGGCTTATTATCAATAACTCATAGTTCTTTAAGTTTAGAGAATTAATAGATGTCACCTGGAAAGCTGGAAAATTTTGAAACATCTAAAAATATACTAAAACTTGTAAATTTAAGAGGATGGTTCAAAATAATACACAAAAGTACAGGCAGCTGCTTAGTTTCGTAGTAGAGTTAATATCAATAACTAATAGTTCTTTAAGATCCGAGAATTAATAGATGTCACCTGGACCGCTAGAAACTGTTTAATACATCTAATGATATACTAAAACTGGTAAATTTAAGAGTATGGTTCAAAAGAATACACAAAAGTATAGGTAGTTGCATAGTTTCGTAGTAGGCTTATTATCAATAACTCATAGTTCTTTAAGATTAGAGAATTGATAGATGTCACCTGGACCGGTAGAAAATGTTTAAAACATCTAATAATATAGTAAAACCGGTAAACTTAAGAGGATGATTCAAAAGAAAACACAAAAGTATAGGTAGCTGCTTAGTTATGTAGTAGGCTTATTATGCTTATTATCAATAACTCAAAGTTCTTTAAGATTAGAAAATTAATAGATGTCACCTGGACCGCAAGAAACTGTTTAAAACATCTATAATATACTAAAACTTGTAATCTAAGAGGATGGTTCAAAAAAATACACAAAAGTGTAGGTAGCTGCTTAGTTTCGTAGTAGGCTTATTATCAATAACTCATAGTTCTTTAAAATTAGAGAACTAATAAAGGTCACCTGGACCGGTAGAAACTGTTTAAAACATCTAATAATATACTAAAACTGGTAACATTAAGAGGATGGTTCAAAAGAATACACAAAAGTATAGGCAGCTGCTTAGTTTCGTAGTAGGGTTATTATCAATAACTCATGGTTCTTTAAGATTAGAGAATTAATAGATGTCACCTGGACTGCTAGAAACTGTTTAATACATCTAATGATATACTAAAACTGGTAAATTTAAGAGGATGGTTCAAAAGAATAAACAAAAGTATAGGTAGTTGTATAGTTTCGTAGTAGGCTTATATCAATAACTCATAGTTCTATAAGATTAGAAAATTAATAGATGTCACCTGGACCACTAGAAACTGTTTAAAACATTTAATAATATACTAAAACTGGTAATCTAAGAGGATGGTTCAAGAGAATACACAAAAATGTAGGCAGCTGCTTAGTTTCGTAGTAGGCTTATTATCAATAACTCATAGTTCTTTAAGGCTAAGGAATTAATAGATGTCACCTAGACCGCTAGAAAATGTTTAAAACATCTAATAATATACTAAAATTGGTCAATTTAATAGGATGGTTCAAAAGAATACACAAATGTATAGACAGCTGATTAGTTTCGTAGAAGGCTTATTATCAATAACTCATAGTTTTTTAAGATTTGAGAATTAATAGGTGTCAACTGGAAAGCTGGAAACTGTTTGAAACATCTAAAAATATACTAAAACTTGGAAATTTTAGAGGATGGTTCAAAAGAATACACAGAAGTATAGGTGACTGCTTAGTTTCGTAGAAGGCTTATTATCAATAACTCATAGTTCTTTAAGATTAGAGAGTTAATAGATGTCACCTGGACCGCTGGAAGTAGTTTAAAATATATAATAATATACTAAAAATGGTAAATATAAGAGGATGGTTCAATGAATACACAAAAGTACAAGCAGATGCTTAGTTTCATAGTGGGGTTATTATCAATAACTCATAGTTCTTTAAGATTAGAGAATTAATAGATGTCACATGGACCGCTAGTAAATGTTTAATACATCTAATGATATACTAAAACTGGTAAATTTAAGAGGATGGTTCAAAAGAATACACAAAAGTATAGGTAGCTGCATAGTTTCGTAGTAGGCTTATTATCAATAAATCATAGTTCTTTAAGATTAGAGAATTCATATGTCACACGGACCGGTAGAAACTGTTTAAAACATCTAATAATATAGTAAAACTGGTAAACTTAATAGGATGGTTCAAAATAACACACAAAAGTTTTGGTAGCTGCTTAGTTACGTAGTAGGCTTATTATGCTTATTATCAATAATTCATAGTTCGTTAAGATTAGAAAATTAATAGCTGTCACCTGGACCGTTAGAAACTGTTTAAAACACTAATAATATACTAAAAATGGTAATCTAAGAGGATGGTTCAAAAGAATACACAAAAGTGTAGGTAGCTGCTTACTTTCGTAGTAGGCTTATTATCAATTACTCATAGTTCTTTAAGATTAGAGAATTAATAGATATCACCTGGACCGCTACAAACTGTTTAAAACATCTAATAATATATTAAAACTGGTAAATTTAATAGTATGGTTCAAAAGAATACACAAAAGTATAGGCAGCTGCTTAGTTTCATAGTTGGCTTATTATCAATAACTCATAGTTGTTTAAGTTTAGAAAATTAATAGATGTCACCTGGAAAGCTGGAAAATGTTTGAAACATCTAAAAATATACTAAAACTTGTAAATTTAAGAGGATGGTTCAAAAGAATACACAAAAGTACAGGCAGCTGCTTAGTTTCGTAGTAGAGTTAATATCAATAACTCATAGTTCTTTAAGATCCGAGAATTAATAGATGTCACCTGGACCGGTAGAAAATGTTTAAAACATCTAATAATATACTAAAACTGGTAAATTTAATAGGATGGTTCAAAAGAATACACAAAAGTATAGGCAGCTGCTTAGTTTCATAGTTGGCTTATTATCAATAACTCATAGTTCTTTAAGTTTAGAGAATTAATAGATGTCACCTGGAAAGCTGGAAAATATTTGAAACATCTAAAAATATACTAAAACTTGTAAATTTAAGAGGATGGTTCAAAAGAATACACAAAAGTACAGGCAGCTGCTTAGTTTCGTAGTATGCTTATTATCAATAAATCATAGTTCTTTAAGATTAGAGAATTCATAGATGTCACACGGACCGGTAGAAACTGTTTAAAACATCTAATAATATAGTAAAACTGGTAAACTTAATAGGATGGTTCAAAATAATACACAAAAGTATTGGTAGCTGCTTAGTTACGTAGTAGGCTTATTATGCTTATTATCAATAATTCATCGTTCGTTAAGATTACAAAATTAATAGATGTCACCTAGACCGCTAGAAACTGTTTAAAACATCTAATAATATACTAAAACTTTGAAATTTTAGAGGATGGTTCAAAAGAATACACAGAAGTATAGGTGACTTCTTAGTTTCGTAGAAGGTTTATTATCAATAACTCATAGTTCTTTAAGATTAGAGAGTTAATAGATGTCACCTGCACCGCTAGAAGTTGTTTAAAACATCTAATAATATACTAAAACTGGTAAATATAAGAGGATGGTTCAAAGACTACATAAAAGTACAAGCAGATGCTTAATTTCATAGTAGGTTTATTATCAATAACTCATAGTTCTTTAAGATTAGAGAATTAATAGATGTCACCTGGACCGCTAGTAAATGTTTAATACATCTAATTATATACTAAAACTGGTAAATTTAAGAGGATGGTTCAAAAGAATACACAAAAGTATAGGTAGCTGCATAGTTTCGTAGTAGGCTTATTATCAATAAATCATAGGTCTTTACGATTAGAGAATTCATAGATGTCACATGGACCAGTAGAAACTGTTTAAAACATCTAATAATATAGTAAAACAGGTAAACTTAATAGGATGGTTCAAAATAATACACAAAAGTATTGGTAGCTGCTTAGTTACGTAGTAGGCTTATTATGCTTATTATCAATAAATAATAGTTCATTAAGATTAGAAAATTAATAGATGTCACCTGGACCGTTATAAACTGTTTAAAACACTAATAATATACTAAAACTTGTAATCTAAGAGGATGGTTCAAAAGAATACACAAAAGTGTAGGTAGCTGCTTACTTTCGTAGTAGGCTTATTATCAATTACTCATAGTTCTTTAAGATTAGAGAATTAATAGATATCACCTGGACCGCTAGAAACTGTTTAAAACCTCTAATAATATACTAAAACTGTTAAATTTAATAGGATGGTTCAAAAGAATACACAAAAGTATAGGCAGCTGCTTAGTTTCATAGTTGGCTTATTCACAATAACTCATAGTTCTTTAAGTTTAGAGAATTAATAGATGTCACCTGGAAAGCTGGAAAATGTTTGAAACATCTAAAAATATACTAAAACTTGTAAATTTAAGAGGATGGTTCAAAAGAATACACAAAAGTACAGGCAGCTGCTTAGTTTCGTAGTAAAGTTAATATCAATAACTCATAGTTCTTTAAGATCCGAGAATTAATAGATGTCACCTGGACCGCTAGAAACTGTTTAATACATCTAATGATATACTAAAACTGGTAAATTTAAGAGGATGATTCAAAAGAATACACAAAAGTATAGGTAGTTGCATAGTTTCTTAGTAGGCTTATTATCAATAACTCATAGTTCTTTAAGATTAGAGAATTGATAGATGTCACCTGGACCGGTAGAAAATGTGTAAAACATCTAATAATATAGTAAAACCGGTAAACTTAAGAGGATGGGTCAAAATAAATCACAAAAGTATAGGTAGCTGCTTAGTTATGTAGTAGGCTTATTATGCTTATTATCAATAACTCAAAGTTCTTTAAGATTAGAAAATTAATAGATGTCACCTGGACCGCAAGAAACTGTTTATAACATCTATAATATACTAAAACTGGTAATCTAAGAGGATGGTTCAAAAAAATACACAAAAGTGTAGGTAGCTGCTTAGTTTCGTAGTAGGCTTATTATCAATAACTCATAGTTCTTTAAAATTAGAGAACTAATAAAGGTCACCTGGACCGGTAGAAACTGTTTAAAACATATAATAATATATAAAACTGGTAAATTTAAGAGGATGGTTCAAAATAATACACAAAAGTATAGGCAGCTGCTTAGTTTCATAGTTGGCTTATTATCAATAACTCATAGTTCTTTAAGTTTAGAGAATTAATAGATGTCACCAGGAAAGCTGGAAATTGTTTGAAACATCTAAGAATATACTAAAACTTGTAAATTTAAGAGGATTGTTCAAAAGAATACACAAAAGTACAGGCAACTGCTTAGTTTCGTAGTAGAGTTAATATCAATAACTCATAGTTCTTTTAGATCCGAGAATTAATAGATGTCACCTGGACCGCTAGAAACTGTTTAATACATCTAATGATATACTAAAACTGGTAAATTTAAGAGGATGGTTCAAAAGAATACACAAAAGTATAGGTAGTTGCATAGTTTCGTAGTAGGATTATTATCAATAACTCATAGTTCTTTAAGATTAGAGAATTTATAGATGTCACCTGGACCGGTAGAAAATGTTTAAAACATCTAATAATATAGTAAAACCGGTAAACTTAAGAGGATGGTTCAAAAGAAAACACAAAAGTATAGGTAGCTGCTTAGTTATGTAGTAGGCTTATTATGCTTATTATCAATAACTCATAGTTCTTTAAGGTTAGAAAATTAATAGATGTCACCTGGACCGCAAGAAACTATTTAAAACATCTATAATATACCAAAACTGGTCATCTAAGAGGATGGTTCAAAAAAATACACAAAAGTGCAGGTAGCTGCTTAGTTTCGTAGTAGGCTTATTATCAATAACTCATAGTTCTTTAAAATTAGAGAACTAATAAAGGTCACCTGGACCGGTAGAAACTGTTTAAAACATCTAATAATATACTAAAACTGGTAAATTTAAGAGGATGGTTCAAAAGAATACACAAAAGTATAGGCAGCTGCTTAGTTTCGTAGTAGGGTTATTATCAATAACTCATAGTTCTTTAAGATTAGAGAATTAATAGATGTCACCTGGACTGCTAGAAACTGTTTAATACATCTAATGATATACTAAAACTGGTAAATTTAAGAGGATGGTTCAAAAGAATACACAAAAGTATAGGTAGTTGCTTAGTTTCGTAGTAGGCTTATTATCAATAACTCATAGTTCTTTAAGGTTAAGGAATTAATAGATGTCACCTAGACCGCTAGAAAATGTTTAAAACATCTAATAATATACTAAAATTGGTCAATTTAATATGATGGTTCAAAAGAATACACAAAAGTATATGCAGCTGCTTAGTTTCGTAGTAGGGTTATTATCAATAACTCATAGTTCTTTAAGATTAGAGAATTAATAGATGTCACCTGGACTGCTAGAAACTGTTTAATACATCTAATGATATACTAAAACTGGTAATTTTAAGAGGATGGTTCAAAAGAATAAACAAAAGTATAGGTAGTTGTATAGTTTCGTAGTAGGCTTATATCAATAACTCATAGTTCTATAAGATTAGAAAATTAATAGATGTCACCTGGACCGCTAGAAACTATTAAAAACATCTAATAATATACTAAAACTGGTAATCTAAGAGGATGGTTCAAGAGAATACACAAAAATGTAGGCAGCTGCTTAGTTTCGTAGTAGGCTTATTATCAATAACTCATAGTTCTTTAAGGTTAAGGAATTAATAGATGTCACCTAGACCGCTAGAAAATGTTTAAAACATCTAATAATATACTAAAATTGGTCAATTTAATAGGATGGTTCAAAAGAATACACAAATGTATAGGCAGCTGCTTAGTTTCGTATAAGGCATATTATCAATAACTCATAGTTTTTTAAGATTATAGAATTAATGGTTGTTCACTGGAAAGATGGAAACTGTTTGAAACATCTAAAAATATACTAAAACTTGGAAATTTTAGAGGATGGTTCAAAAGAATACACAAAAGTATAGGTGACTGCTTAGTTTCGTAGAAGGCTTATTATCAATAACTCATAGTTCTTTAAGATTAGAGAGTTAATAGATGTCACCTGGATCGCTAGAAGTTGTTTAAAACATCTAATAATATACTAAAACTGGTAAATATAAGAGGATGGTTCAAGGAATACACAAAAGTACAAGAAGATGCTTATTTTTATAGTAGGGTTGTTATCAATAACTCATAGTTCTTTAAGATTAGAGAATTAATAGATGTCACCTGGACCGCTAGTAAATGTGTAATACATCTAATGATATACTAAAACTGGTAAATTAAAGAGGATGGTTCAAAAGAATACATAAAAGTATAGGTAGCTGCTTAGTTTCATAGTTGGCTTATTATCAATAACTCATAGTTCTTTAAGTTTAGAGAATTAATAGATGTCACCAGGAAAGCTGAAAAATGTTTGAAACATCTAAGAATATACCAAAACTTTTAAATTTAAGAGGATGGTTCAAAAGAATACACAAAAGTACAGGCAGCTGCTTAGTTTCGTAGTAGAGTTAATATCAATAACTCATAGTTCTTTAAGATCCGATAATTAATAGATGTCTCCTGGACCGCTAGAAACTGTTTAATACATCTAATTATATACTAAAACTGGTAAATTTAAGAGGATGGTTCAAAAGAATACACAAAAGTATAGGTAGTTGAATAGTTTCGTAGTAGGCTTATTATCAATAACTCATAGTTCTTTAAGATTAGAGAATTGATAGATGTCACCTGGACCGGTAAAAGAGGTTTAAAACATCTAATAATATAGTAAAACCGGTAAACTTAAGAGGATAGTTCAAAAGAAAACACAAAAGTATAGGTAGCTGCTTAGTTACGTAGTAGGCTTATTATGCTTATTATCAATAACTCATAGTTCTTTAAGATTAGAAAACTAATAAATGTCACCTAGACCGCTAGAAACTGTTTAAAACATCTAATAATATACTAAAACTGGTAATCTAAGAGGATGGTTCAATAGAATACACAAAAGTGTAAGCAACTGCTTAGTTTCGTAGTAGGATTATTATCAATGACTCATAGTTCTTTAAGATTAAGGAATTAATAGATGTCACCTACACCGCTAGGAACTGTTTAAAAAATCTAATAATATACTAAAAGTTGTCAATTTAATAGCATGGTTCAATAGAATACACAAAAGTATAGGCAGCTGCTTAGTTTCGTAGAAGGCTTATTATCAATAACTCATAGTTCTTTAAGATTCTAGAATTAATAGATGTCACCTGGAAAGCTGGAAACTGTTTGAAACATCTAAAAATATATTAAAACTTGTAAATTTAAGAGGATGGTTCAAAAGAATACACAGAAGTATAGGTGACTACTTAGTTTCGTTGAAGACTTATTATCAATAAGTCATAGTTCTTTAAGATTAGAGAATTAATAGATTTCACCTGGACCGCTAGAAACTGTTTAAAACATCTAAGAATATATTAAAACTTGTAAATTTAAGAGGATGGTTCAAAGGAATACACAAAAGTATAGGTGACTGCTTAGTTTCGTAGAAGGCTTATTATCAATCACTCATAGTTCTTTAAGATTAGAGAATTAATAGATGTCACCTGGACCGCTAGAAGATGTTTAAACCATCTAATACTATACTAAAACTGGTAATATAATAGGATGGTTCAAAGAATACACAAAAGTACAGGCAGCTGCTTTGTTTCGTAGTAGGGTTATTATCAATAACTCATAGTTCTTTAAGATTAGAAAATTAATAGATGTCACCTGGACCGCTAGTAACTGTTTAATACATCTAATGATATACTAAAACTGGTAAATTTAAGAGGATGGTTCAAAAGAATATACAAAAGTATAGGTAGCTGTATAGTTTCGTAGTAGGCTTATTATCAATAACTTATAGTTCTTTAAGATTAGAGAATTGATAGTTGTCACCTGGGCCGGTAGAAACTGTTAAAACATCTAATAATATAGTTAAACTGGCAAACTTAAGAGGATGGTTCAAAATAATACACAAAAGTAAAGGTAGCTTCTTAGTTACGTAGTAGGCTTATTATGCTTAATATCAATAACTCATAGTTCTTTAAGATTAGAAAATTAATAGATGTCACATGGACCGCTATAAACTATTTAAAACATTTAATAAGATACCAAAACTGGTAATCTAAGAGGATGGTTAAAATAATACACGAAAGTGTAGGTAGCTGCTTAGTTTCGTAGTAGGCTTATTATCAATAACTCATAGTTCTTTAAGATTAGAAAATCAATAGATGTCACCTGGACTGCTAGAAACTGTTTAAAACATCTAATAATATGCTAAAACTGGTAAATTTAAGAGGATGGTTCAAAAGAGTACACAAAAGTATAGGCAGCTACTTAGTTTCGTAGTAGGCTTATTATCAATAACTCATAGTTCTTTAAGATTAGAGAATTAATAGATGTCACCTGGACCACTAGAAACTGTTTAAAATATCTAATAATATACTAAAACTGGTAAATTTAAGAGGATGGTTCAAAAGAATACACAAAAGTATAGGCAGCTGCTTAGTTTCGTAGAAGGCTTATTATCAGTAACTCATAGTTCTTTAAGATTAGAGAATTAATAGATGTCACCTGGAAAGCTGGAAACTATTTGAAACATCTAAAAATATACTAAAACTTGTAAATATAAGAGGATGGTTCAAAAGAATACACAGAAGTATAGGTGACTGCTTAGTTTCGTAGAAGGCTTATTATCAATAACTCATAGTTCTTTAAGATTAGAGAATTAATAGATGTCACCTGGACTGTTAGAAACTGTTTAAAACATCTAATAATATACTAAAACTGGTAAATATAATAGGATGGTTCAAAGAACACACAAAAGTACAGGCAGCTGCTTAGTTTCGTAGTAGGGTTATTATCAATAACTCATAGTTCTTTAAGATTAGAAAATTATTAGATGTCACCTGGACCTCTAGTAACTGTTTAATACATCTAATGATATACTAAAACTGGTATATTTAAGAGGATGGTTCAAAAGAGTATACAAAAGTATAGGTAGCTATATAATTTCGTAGTAGGCTTATTATCAATAACTTATAGTTCTTTAAGATTAGAGAATTGATAGTTGTCACCTGGACCGGTAGAAACTGTTTAAAACATCTAATAATATAGTTAAACTGGTAAACTTAAGAGGATGGTTCAAAATAATACACAAAAGTAAAGGTAGCTTCTTAGTTACGTAGTAGGCTTATTATGCTTAATATCAATAACTCATAGTTCTTTAAGATTAGAAAATTAACAGATGTCACATGGACCGCTATAAACTGTTTAAAACATCTAATAATATACCAAAACTGGTAATCTAAGAGGATGGTAAAAATAATACACAAAAGTGTAGGTAGCTGCTTAGTTTCGTAGTAGGCTTATTATCAATAACTCATAGTTCTTTAAGATTAGAAAATCAATAGATGTCACCTGGACTTCTAGAAATTGTTTAAAACATCTAATAGTATGCTAAAACTGGTAAATTTAAGAGGATGGTTCAAAAGAGTACACAAAAGTATAGGCAGCTGCTTAGTTTCGTAGTAGGCTTATTATCAATAACTCATAGTTCTTTAAGATTAGAGAATTAATAGATGTCACCTGGACCACTAGAAACTGTTTAAAATATCTAATAATATACTAAAACTAGTAAATTTAAGAGCATGGTTCAAAAGAATACACAAAAGTATAGACAGCTGCTTAGTTTGATAGTAGGCTTATTATCAATAACTTATAGTTCTTTAAGATTAGAGAATTAATAGATTTCACCTGGAAAGCTAGAAACTGTTTGAAACGTCTAGTAATATACTAAAACTTGTAAATATAAGAGGATGGTTCAAAAGAATATACAGGAGTATAGGTGACTTCTTTGTTTCGTAGAAGGCTTATTATCAATAACTCATAGTTCTTTAAGATTAGAGAATTAACAGATTTTACCTGGACCGCTAGAAACTGTTTAAAACATCCAATAATATACTAAAACTGGAATTTTAACAGGATGGTTCAAAAGAATGCACAAATGTATAGGCAGCTGCTTAGTTTCGTTGTAGGCTTATTATCAATAACTCAGAGTTCTTTAAGATTAGAGAATTAATAGATGTCACCTGGACCGCTAGAAACTGTTTAAAACATCTAATAATATACTAAAACTAGTAAATTTAAGAGGACGGTTCAAAAGAATACACAGAAGTATAGGTGACTGCTTAGTTTCGTAGTAGGCTTATTATCAATAACTCATAGTTCATCAAGATTAAAGAATTAATAGATGTCATCTGGACCGCTAGAAACTCGTTAAAACATCTAATAATAACCTAAAACTGGTAAATTTAATAGGATTGGAGTTTTTCTCTATCATGTGTGTTTTTTTCTCTCCAAAATTGACGATTTTTTCTTTAGGGTTTTCATATTTTTTTCACGTGATTTCTTAATTTTTGATGATTAAAGATGGGGGAAACTTCGGATTCAACTACGAATGCTCATGGGATTAAAAATATGACTTTTGATGATATAGTTAAGGGTAAAAGACCTTATGTGTTAATGGATTCGGATCTATTATCCCTCCCTGAAGCTTCTTATTATCTTGATGAACCAGTGCTTAGAACTTACTCAAGAGGGTCGTGATATTTTTCAGTTTAGTCTTATTGGTAGACTGAATTTAAAGGGTTAAAACTCAATGATGTACAAAAAATTTTGGAAGAACAATGGGGTTTCAGTAATGGTAGATGCAAACTTGTTTCTATGACTAAAGGGTTTTTCATCATCAAGTTGATTTCTGCGGAGGATAAGGAGTGTGTCTGGCATGGAGATTCATGGAAGGTACAACAACAAACGCTTAGGGTTATGAATTTTTACCCTAATTTGATCCAGAAAGGCAGAATACTTCTCATGCTTCAGTTTAGGTGAGTTTTCCTGGCTTATTCATTGAACCGTGGACAAAAAAAATTCCTTTATTTATTTCAAGAGTTCTGGGTAATCCGATTGCTATAGACCAGAAAATTTTGGATCATGATGTTGGTAATTATGCCGCGGTGCTGATTGATATTGATTTTGCAAAGGTTATTCCTAAAAGAATACGTTTAAAAGCTAATGTTAGAGAATTCTGGCAGTATGTTGAAATACAAGATATTGAGAATATAAAGTTTTGTACTCATTGCAAATTTATGGGACACAAGTTTGAGAGTTGTCTTGCAGCTCGTAAGATATTAGGGAGTACAGTTATGGATGGAAAAAGGGATACTGCAGTTACCAATCCAAAAAACAATAAAGAGTGGCAAGTAAAAAAATCTCATTCTGAGGTTATTGTTTCCCATGAAAACCATGCAGATAACGTCAACAATTTTGTAGCAAAGGAAGGTATTCAGTCCGGTGATGCTGATGCTATTACATCACACACTGACCAAAGTATTGGGGTTTCTTCAAATCAAGAGAAAGAGTTAGCTGAGGATAAACAGTTGGAGGAAGAGATTAATAGCTCTTTTGTTGAATATCGTGAAGCTCAACTCAAATTAATAAGATGTAAAAATGCTATTGCAGCCAAAAAAGATCTTGCTGCACGTAAGAAATCTGTTCATGCAGTTCATGCAGTTGTTCCGCCAGAGAAAAACAAGCAAGCTCAGACTGTGGTTATTCAGTCAAGGCAAAATATGTCTATTCAACAAACTTCCGTGAACAAGAGTAGTTCTGAGACTATGTCCATGTCAAACAAAACTACAGAAAATCATATTTAGACCGTAAATAATGCTCAGGGTTTGAATAATCAGCAAACATCCGTGACCGGGAAGAATTCTGAGATTTCCACGTCCAACCATACTACGGTCTTATTCAGGACGTGACTAACTCCCAGTCCAACACAAGCTCTGAAGTTGTGGGAAAAGTTAGAGTATACAAGTCCAGCCTAATCTCTATTGTGGAAACGTCTCTACCCAAGAAAATGTTTGTGAATAAATCTGCTCATGCAGATCATGCAGTCCGGGCTGAATTGCGCAAGACTGCCGTGTCTAATTCTAAGCTAGGGTCTGTTAACAATTCTAAAGAGGATTGGAAAAAAGTAAAGGGTAAGAACTCTCCTAAAAAAGGTACTTCTTTTAAATTGATTCCTTTTGAAACTACTTTTGTGGATAAGCTTTCAAGAACAGAATTAGTGGTGAATAACAAGTATGATGTTCTAGCTTTTGAGTTAGGCCTTGCTAATGATTATAGTGACTCAGATAATAGTATGGGTTCGAAAGATTGGGGTGAAGTTGATGCAGATATTTTATCTAGGAACCAAGCTAGAAAAATGGCCAAACAAGCTGCCAAGATCATGGCTATGAATTCAAAGTCTAATGAGGAAAGTCCAAGCCGTGAGCATAACAAGGATATTCAAGCAAGTTTGGAGGAAAATGTTTTTGATTTGGATAATATTTTGTCTAAAGAGGAACTAGAGGAGGCAAGTACTATTCAGATTGATGAAGTGCGTGCTAAATTCATTAGAGATCCAGCTTATAGACAAGACTATTTCAAGGAAAAGAAAGAGCAACTGGATAGAATGTCAACTAAGAAGAAAGCTCAATCTCCTATTAAGCTTGTTCCAGGTGGTAATTATGCTTCAGATGAAAATGAAGAAGATTGTGATTATGATGAAACTTATGATGATTATGAAGATGATTACAAGTAGACTTATGGTGACTATGATTTGACTCAAATAATTGCTGGTCTCATTCCCAAGAAGAAGAATTTTAGAGTTGGAAATAAGGGGCGAAAACGTTTCTAATTTTTCCTAGTTTTCTTCTTTATGCTATTTTTTAAGTGTTTAAGAGCTTATTTTATGTGTTTTTAGAGTTTTTTCCCCTTTGGTTTATGGGGGTGGGAGGCCTTGAGCCTCCCATTTTGTAATTCTTGTAATTACGTTTTTTTTTTGCTTTAATAAACCATTTTGAGAAAGAAAGGTAAATTTAGAAAGATGGTTCAAAAGAATACACAAAAGTATAGGTGACTGCTTAGTTTCGTAGTAGGCTTATTATCAATAACTCATAGTTCTTTAAGATTAGAGAATTAATAGACGTCACCTGGACCGCTAGAAACTGTTTAAAACATCTAATAATATACTAAAACGGGTAACTATAAGAGGATGGTTCAAAAGAATACAAAAGTATAGGCAACTGCTTAGTTTCGTAGTAGGCTTATTACAATAACTCATAGTTCTTTAAGATTAGAGAATTGATAGGTGTCACCCGGATCGCTAGAAACTGTTTAAAACATCTAATAATATACTAAAAATGGTAAATTTAAGAGGATGGTTCAAAAGAATACACAAAAGTATAGGCAACTGCTTAGTTTCGTAGTATGCTTATTATCAATAACTCATAGTTCTTTAAGATTAGAGAATTAATAGATGTCACCTGGACCGCTAGAAACTGTTTAAAACATCTAATAATATACTAAAACTGGTAAATTTAAGAGGATGGTTCAAAAGAATACACATAAGTTTTTTTTTCTTTTTTTTGATAGGTCAAAATGGTTTATTAAGTAAAAAAAACGTAATTTCAAGAACTACGAAATGGGTGGCTCAAGGCCTCCCCACTCCCATAAACCAAAGGGGAGAAAAAATAACATCAAAAAATTTAACAAAATTAAGCTCTTAAACATAAATAACTAACAAAAAGAAGGATAATAGGATTTTAACTGTCTCCACCTCCTCCTTTGTTCTTATTTTTACTCTTTGGAGTCTTCATTCTTTTTGATTGATCTTGTATTTCCTTGAAATACTCCTTTTGAAAAGATAAATCTTTTAGAAATTTTTGTTGAATATCAAATTTTGTTATTGTACAAAGAACCTCATGCTCCTCTTTATTTAAAAGTAGGGCTGAGCAGAAAAACCGTAACCGCGGATTTCATCCGTATCCGTCCACAAGTTTGCGGGTGAAAACCAATCCGCAAGAGTTATGGACCGGACACGGGTGCATTCTCAAATCCGCACGCGGTGCGGTTTCGGTTGCGGTTGGGATTTGATAACCGCGTATTACCCGCACCGTAGGACAATTAGGGAATTTAGTAAAGTATTTAGGATAATATGGGAAGTTTGCGGACATAATAGACCTCATCGTCTTTCTAATTTCTTCTTTTTCTTCTTCTTCATTCTTCTTCTTCTTCTCATTTCTTTCCTTCTATTTTTCTTCTTCTTTTTCTCTGTGTCGAATTCAATCAGAGGATTGAGTTAAGTGGAAGAGTGATTCATAGACCACTTGATAACATGATGAATTGAAGAAGTAGGTGTCGTCTCTAGGTGTTAATCCGAGTTCTGGAAGAAGATAATCGGTAAGATGAATTAGGGTTTCATAATCGGTTTTGGATTTTGATTGAGATGAATTTAATTTGATTAAGGATTTGACGGGTTTGCTTTCGTTTAGGGTAGAGATGATTGCATGCAGTTTAAATATTGGTATCTTTAAGAAATTGAAGTCCACAGAGAAATTGGATTTTCTGAATTTAGAGTTCGAGTAGAATTAATGTTGTTTGTGAGTTTCTGGTAGTTTTTGAAGGAAGTGGTGTTTATTAATTTAGTGATATGAAGATGTTCTGAAGATGAATTGAAGAATCAAAGAGTTAAGGTTTCCGTTCTTCCCTAAATTAAGAACTAGGGTTTCATAAGAAGTTCAAAGAAGAATTCGAAGATGGAATTGATGTCATAGAATGATGGTAAGGGATGGGTTTAGCCTGAATTAGAGTTTGAAGTTGAAGAATAGCTTGAAATTGTAGTTGAGGATTGATTCTGTTTTAATGATTATTCAAATGCTTACCATCATCATCACCAATCATATTCTCAGATAGACAATACTCCTCCTATCCAACCACCATGAGTTTCCTCAGAAGCAACAGCAGCAGTGGCTAGCCAAATTGCTTATTATCCTCCTTACACTCAACCACTTGATAACCCATCAACATCTTCTGATTATCCAGGTTTGAACCCTGCTACTGCTGCTGCTGTTGAGGCGTTATCACAATTGACACACTTTGCTGGTAATATGGATGCAGCTGAGAGAGCAATGGTTGCTGGAGTGCAAGGCAGACATTGGAATCCTAACAATGAACTAGGAGTTGGAGGAGGAGGAAGAGGAGGAGGAATGTACAGTCAAATGCCAATGCCGCTTCAGCATGCTCCCTATCCGGTTCATTTTAGGGTATGTGGTTTTGTAACCGTTACTAGTTTTCTTTGCAGATGAATGTTAAGATCATTTATTGCCTGTATTTAATCAAACTACGCATATTTCTGAAATTGGATTGTTCTGTTGTGGTTTAATCAGTCTTAGGCTTGCTGATACCTCTTGATACATAGCATTTTCCCCCTTCCAGTCGGCATCTAGTTACGGATTTCGCATGCCTAGTAACTTATGCTGCTTAGATGGCTGATAGGGAAACTTTTGGAGGATTCGCTTTCCTAGTGACTTATGCTGCTTAGCTGCTTAGATGATTTTTGTGATTAAATCCGCGGTTAATCCGCAACCGGCCCGCAAAATCCGTTGATCCGCAGAGGACAAATCCGCGGATGACTGGGCCGGTCACGGTTCAATTTTCCAAATCCGCAACTTTGACGGTTTGGTTGCGGGTGACCCCTAATCCGCATCCGTCCTGCTCACCCCTAGTTAAAAGAATAGAATTATTTGCACTTTCCCCAGGCCCATCACCAGTGACCGTATCAAGATTGTTATTGGGCTTATGTAAAAGCCCAATAGTTTCATTGTTATCTTCACGGACACTGTCAGGTCTTGCATGCTCCATATTAGTTTTGGAAGCTTTACGTTGTTGCAGCAACGCATTGTGCTCAGCAATAAAATTCCCAGACCTGATTGATTTCCAAAACACGATTGGTTTCCAATACTTCCAAGACCGAATCTGAACTATTCTCCAAACCTGTTTGATCTTTTCTACTAGCCAGAATTTTTTTTGCTTTCTTATCAAGTCGTTTAGCTTCCTTTATATCCATAATGTCTTCATCAACGTTACTCCATTCCTTTGAATCAATACTGCCAACCGAATCAGTACTACAAGCTGAAATTTAAGAAGAGACTTCTTCCTTGTCAGAATCATTATCTAAACCAGTTTCTCTTGAAAGAGCTTCAAAAGAGTTAGAGTGAATATGCTCAGATTGTAGAATACTATCAACAAGAGATGATGAAACAATCTTACGACCAGAACCATTCATACCAACCTGATGCCACGTAGAGTTTTCCTGATTTATATGCACGTTATCTGCACTACCCATGTTAACTTCAGGGAAATTAACTTGATCAGTGTTACCATGCTTTCCCATATATTTTTGAACCTCTTCAGCTGTAAAATTTGCATTGGACGTGTTATCATTAGCACCCAAAACTGAATTACTATCATTGCTTTTACCTTTTTTACCAACTTCCCTCCATTGGCTAACTGACGCCCCTCTGGTTGTAAATTCACTTCTGTTCCCGTCAGAACCCACAGTACTCTTAATGATTTTCCGAGCAGCATTACAGTTTGCAAGCATATGCCCCATTATCTTACAATGGGAACAAAATTTAGCCTTTTCCAAATCCTGTACATCAACATATTGCAAGAAAATATTTCCATTTGCCTTAACCCTAATCCTGTTTGGAATAGGTTTTGCCATATCTATTTCAATAAGAACAGCAACATAATTACAAAAATCATGATCTAATGTTTTTTGATCAATGGAAGCAGGTCTACCAATCAACTTAGCCATCGAAATCAGGATTTTCTTCGTCCATAATTCAACAAATAAACCAGGAAAATAAACCCAAAGTGTTGTTCTTGAGGTTGGCTGTCTCTCCGGATCAAAATTCACATAAAACTTAATCACACGAAGAGTTTGTTTTCCTACTAACCAGGATCCTCCATGCCAAACATGTTCTTTATCTTCTTTCGAGGCAAGCTTAATAAAAAAGAAACACTGTCATAGGTTCAAATTTGCATCTATCTTCACGGATATTCCATTGATTCTCTAATATTTTCTTAACATCAGGGAGTTTTAAACCATTAAAGTTTAATCTTCCAATTAAAATAAACTGAAATAAATCACACCCCTCTTTAGCCAAATCAATCGGCACATCAAGGACAGATTCACCGTTATCATTGTAACATTATTGTTAATATCACAATCATCAGCAGTTATGATATAAGGTTTTTTACCTTTAAATGATGCAGATTTCTTCCCTTAAACCTTGTCGCATAAGAAGATTGAATATGTTGATTACTTGGACCCGGATCATAGTTTTCAACCATCTTGAATCAACCTCAGTTGATCAAGAGGATCAAAAAAAGTTAAAAAATTGCAAACCCTAAAAAAAAAAACCTAGAGAGAAGATTTTTAGGAGAGAGGTAAAAACCCTCCCTACACAGAAGTATAGGTAGATTCTTAGTAGGCTTATTATCAGTAACTCATAGATCATTAAAATTAAAGAATTAATAGATGTCACCTAGACCGCTAGAAACTGTTTAAAACATCTAATAATAAACTAAAACTGGTAAATTTAAGAGGATGGTTCAAAAGAATACACAAAAGTACAGGCAACTGCTTAGATTCGTAGTAGGGTTATTATCAATAATTCATAGTTCTTTAAGATTGGAGAATTAATAGATGTCACCTGGACCGCTAGAAACTGTTTGATACATCTAATAATACACTAAAACTGGTAAATTTAAGAGGATGGTTCAAAAGAATACACAAAAATATAGGTAGCTGCTTAGTTTCGTAGTAGGCTTATTATCAATAACTCATAGTTCTTTAAGATTAAAGAATTAATAGATGTCACCTGGACCGCTAGAAACTGTTTAAAACATATAATGATATACTAAAACTGGTAAATCTAAGAGGATGGTTCAAAAGAATACACAAAAGTCTAGGAGCCTAGACATCTAGAAACTGTTTAAAACATCTAATAATATACTAAAACTAGTAAATTTAAGAGGATGGTTCAAAAGAATACACAAAAGTATAGGTGACTGCTTAGTTTCGTAGTAGGCTTATTATCAATAACTCATAGTTCTTTAAGATTAGAGAATCAATAGATGTCACCTGGACCGCTAGAAACTGTTTAAAGCATATAATAATATACCAAAATTAGTATATTTAAAAGGATGGTTCAAAACAATACACAAAAGTATAGGCAGCTGCTTACTTTCGTAGTAGGCTTATTATTAATAACTCATAGTTATTTAAGATTAAAGAATTAATAGATGTCACCTGGACCGCTAGAAACAGTTTAAAACATCTAATAATATACTAAAACTGGTAAATTTAAGAGGACGGTTCAAAAGAATACGCAAAAGTATAGGTAGCTGCTTCGTAGTAGGCATATTATCAATAACTCATAGTTCTTTAAGATTAAATAATTAATAGATGTCACTCGGACCGGTAGAAACTGTTTTAAACATCTAATAATATAGTAAAACTGGTAAACTTAAGAGGATGGTTCAAAAGAATACACAAAAGTACAGTTAGCTGCTTAGTTTCGTAGTAGGCTTATTATCAATAACTCATCGGTCTTTAAGATTAGAGAATTAATAGATGTCACCTAGACCGCTAGAAAAATAATATTCTAAAACTGGTAAATTTAAGAGGATGATTCAAAAGAATAAACAAAAGTATAGGTAGCTGCTTAGTTTCGTAGTAGGCTTATTATCAATAACTCATAGTTCTTTAAAATTAGAGAATTAATAGATGTCACTTGGACCACTATAAACTGTTTAAAACATCTAATAATATTTTAAAACTGGTAAATTTAAGAGGATGGTTCAAAAGAATACACAAAAGTATAGGTAACGACTTAGTTTTGGAGTAGGCTTATTATCAATAACTCATAGTTCTTTATGATTAGAAAATTTATAGTTGTCACTTGGACCGCTAGAAACTGTTTAAAACATCTAATAATATTCTAAAACTGGTAAATTTAAGAGGATGGTTCAAAAGAATACACAAAGGTATGGGTAACGGATTAGTTTCGGAGTAGGCTTATTATCAATAACTCATAGTTCATTAAGATTGAAGAATTAAGAGATGTCACTTGAACCGCTAGATATTATTTAAAACATCTAATAATAATCTAAAACTGGTAAATTTAATAGGATGGTCCAAAAGAATACACAAAAGTATAGCTAGCTCCTTAGTTTCGTAGTAGGCTTATTATCAATAACTCATAGTTCATTAAGATTAAAGAATTAATAGATGTCACCTGGACCGCTAGAATTTGTTTAAAACAATTTATAATAAACTAGAACCGGTAAATTTAAGAGGATGGTTCAAAAGAATACACAAAAGTACAGGAAGCTGCTTAGTTTCGTAGTAGGGTTATTATAATTAACTCATAGTTCTTTAAGATTAGATAATTGATAGATGTCACCTGGACCTCTAAAAACTGTTCAAAACATCTAATAATATACTAAAATTGGTAAAGTTAAGAGGATGGTCCAAAAGAATACATAAAAGTATAGGCAGCTACTTAGTTTTGTAGTAGGGTTATTATTAATAACTCATAGTTCATTAAGATTAATAGATGTCAAACTGTTTAAAACATATAATAATATACTAAAACTAGTAAATTTAAGAGGATGATTCAAAAGAATACACTAAAGTATAGGTAGCTGCTTAGTTTCGTAGTAGGCTTATTATCAATAACTCATAGGTCTTTAAGATTAGAGAAATAATAGATGTCACTTGGACCGCTAGAAACTGTTTAAAACATCTAATAATATTCTAAAACTGGTAAATTTAAGAGTATGGTTCAAAAGAATACAAAAAAGTATAGGTAACGGCTTAGTTTCGGAGTAGGCTTATTATGAATAACTCATAGTTCATTAAGATTAAAGAATTAATAGATGTCACCTGGACTGCTAGATATTATTTAACACATCTAATAATAATCTAAAACTGGTAAATTTAAGAGGATGGTCAAAAAGAATACACAAAAGTATAGCTAGCTCCTTAGTTTCGTAGTAGGATTATTATCAATAACTCATAGTTCATTAAGATTAAAGAATTAATAGATGTTAGTTGGACCACTAGAAATTATTTAAAACATCTTATAATAAACTAGAACCGGTAAATTAAGAGGATGGTTCAAAAGAATACATAGAAGTACAGAAAGCTGCTTAGTTTCGTAGTAGGGTTATTATCAATAACTCATAGTTCTTTAAGATTAGATAATTAATAGATGTCACCTGGACCGCTAAAAACCGTTCAATACATCTAATAATATACTAAAATTGGTAAAGTTAAGAGGACGGTCCAAAAGAATACATAAAAGTATAGGCAGCTGCTTAGTTTTGTAGTAGGCTTATTATTAATAACTCATAGTTCATTAAGATTAATAGATGTCAAACTGTTTAAAACATATAATAATATACTAAAACTAGTAAATTTAAGAGGATGGTTCAAAATAATACACAGAAGTATATCAGCAGTTGCTTAGTTTCGTATTAGGCTTATTATCAATAACTCATAGTTCTTTAAGATTAGAAAATTAATAGATGTCACTTGGACCGCTAGAAACTGTTTAAAACATCTAATAATATTCTAAAACTGGTAATTCAAGAGGATGGTTCAAAAGAATACACAAAAGTATAGGTAATGGCTTAGTTTCGGAGTAGGCTTATTATGAATAGCTCATTGTTCATTAAGATTAAAGAATTAATAGATGTCACCTAGACGGCTAGATATTATTTAAAACATCTAATAATAATCTAAAACTGGTAAATTTAAGAGGATGGTCCTAAAGAATACACAAAAGTATAGCTACCTCCTTAGTTTCGTAGTAGGCTTATTATCAATAACTCATAATTCATTAAGATTAAAGAATTAATAGATGTAACCTGGACCGCTAGAAAGTGTTTAAAATATCTTATAATAAACTAAAACTGGTAAATTTAAAAGGATGGTTTAAAAGAATACACAAAAGTACAGGAAGCTGCTTAGTTTCGTAGTAGGGTTATTATCAATAACTCATAGTTCTTTAAGATTAGATAATTAATAGATGTCACCTGGACCACTAAAAACTGTTTAATACATCTAATAATATACTAAAATTGGTAAAGTTAAGATGGTCCAAAAGAATACATAAGTATAGGTAGCTGCTTAGTTTCGTAGTATACTTATTATTAATAACTCATAGTTCATTAAGATTAATAGATGTCAAACTGTTTAAAACATCTAATAATATACTAAAACTGGTAAATTTAATAGGATGGTTCAAAAAAATATACTAAAGTATAGGTAGCTACTTAGTTTCGTAGTGGGCTTATTATCAATAACTCATAGTTCTTTAAGATTACAGAATTGATAGATGTCACCTGGACCGGTAGAAACTGTTCAAAACATCTAATAATATACAAAAATTGGTAAATTTAAGAGGATTATTCAAAACAATACACAAAAGTATAGGTAGCTACTTAGTTTCGTCGTAGACTTATTATCAATAACTCATAGTTCTTTAAGATTGGAGAATTAATAGATATCACCTGGACCGCTAGAAACTGTTTGATGCATCTAATAATATATTAAAACTGGTAAATTTAAGAGGATGGTTCAAAAGAATACACAAAAGTATAGGTAGCTGCTTAGTTTCGTAGTAGGTTTATTATCAATGACTCATTGTTCTTTAAGATTAGAGAATTGATAGTTGTCACCTGGACCGGTAGAAACTATTTAAAACATCTAATAATATAGTAAAACTGGTAAAATTAAGAAGATGGTTCAAAAGATTACACAAAAATATAGGTAGATGCTTAGTTTCGTAGTAGGCTTATTATCAATAACTCGTAGTTCTTTAAGATTAGAGAATTAACAGATGTCACCTGGACCGCTAGAAACTGTTTAAAACATATAATAATATACTAAAACTGGTAAATCTAAGAGGATGGTTCAAAAGAATACACAAAAGTATAGGCGCCTAGACAGCTAGAAACTGTTTAAAACACCTAATAATATACTAAAACTAGTAAATTTAAGAGGATGGTTCAAAAGAATACACAAAAGTATAAGTGACTGCTTAGTTTCGTGGTAGGCTTGTCATCAATAACTCATAGTTCTTTAAGATTAGAGAATTAATAGATGTCACCTGGACCGCTAGAAATTGTTTAAAGCATCTAATAATATATCAAAACTGGTATATTTAAGAGGATGGTTCAAAACAATACACAAAAATTTAGGCAGCTGCTTAGTTACGTAGTAGGCTTATTATCAATAACTCATAGTTCTTTAAGATTAAAGAATTAATAGATGTCACCTCGACCGCTAGAAACTGTTTAAAACATCTATTAATATACTAAAACTGGTAAATTTAAGAGGACGGTTCAAAAGAATACGCAAAAGTATAGGTAGCTGCTTCGTAGTAGGCATATTATCAATAACTCATAGATCTTTAAGATTAAATAATTAATAGATGTCACCTGGACCGGTAGAAACTGTTTTAAACATCTAATAATATAGTAAAACTGGTAAACTTAAGAGGATGGTTCAAAAGAATACACAAAAGTACAGTTAGCTGCTTAGTTTCATAGTAGGCTTATTATCAATAAGTCATAGTTCTTTAAGATTAGAGAATTAACAGATGTCACCTAGACCGCTAGAAAAATAATATTCTAAAATTGGTAAATTTAAGAGGATGGTTCAAAAGAATACACAAAAGTACAGGTAGCTGTTTAGTTTCGTAGTAGGCTTATTATCAATAACTCATAGTTCTTTAAGATTAGAAAATTAATAGATGTCACTTGGACCACTAGAAACTGTTTAAAACATCTAATAATATTCTAAAACTGGTAATTCAAGAGGATGGTTTAAAAGAATACACAAAAGTATAGGTAATGGCTTAGTTTCGGAGTAGGCTTATTATGAATAGCTCATTGTTCATTAAGATTAAAGAATTAATAGATATCACCTAGACGTCTATATATTATTTAAAACATCTAATAATAATCTAAAACTGGTAAATTTAAGAGGATGGTCCTAAATAATACACAAAAGTATAGCTACCTCCTTAGTTTCGTAGTAGGCTTATTATCAATAACTCATAGTTCATTAAGATTAAAGAATTAATAGATGTAACCTGGACCGCTAGAAAGTGTTTAAAATATCTTATAATAAACTAAAACTGGTAAATTTAAAAGGATGGTTTAAAAGAATACACAAAAGTACAGGAAGCTGCTTAGTTTCGTAGTAGGGTTATTATCAATAACTCATAGTTCTTTAAGATTAGATAATTAATAGATGTCACCTGGAACGCTAAAAACTGTTTAATACATCTAATAATATACTAAAATTGGTAAAGTTAAGATGGTCCAAAAGAATACATAAAAGTATAGGCAGCTGCTTAGTTTCGTAGTAGGCTTATTATTAATAACTCATAGTTCATTAAGATTAATAGATGTCAAATTGTTTAAAACATCTAATAATATACTAAAACTGGTAATTTTAAGAGGATGGTTCAAAAAAATATACTAAAGTATAGGTAGCTGCTTAGTTTCGTAGTGGGCTTATTATCAATAACTCATAGTTCTTTAAGATTACAGAATTGATAGATGTCACCTGGACCGGTAGAAACTGTTCAAAACATCTAATAATATACAAAAACTGGTAAATTTAGGAGGATGATTCAAAACAATACACAAATGTATAGGTAGCTACTTAGTTTCGTCGTAGGCTTATTATCAATAATTAATAGTTCTTTAAGATTGGAGAATTAATAGATGTCACCTGGACCGCTAGAAACTGTTTGATACATCTAATAATATAGTAAAACTGGTAAACTTAAGAGGATGGTTCAAAAAAATACACAAAAGTACAGGTAGCTGCTTAGTTTCATAGTAGGCTTACTATCAATAACTCATAGTTCTTTAAGATTACAGAATTGATAGATGTCACCTGGACCGGTAGAAACTGTTCAAAACATCTAATAATATACAAAAACTGGTAAATTTAGGAGGATGATTCAAAACAATACACAAAAGTATAGGTAGCTACTTAGTTTCGTCGTAGGCTTATTATCAATAACTCATAGTTCTTTAAGATTAATTAATTAATAGATGTCACCTGGACCGGTAGAAACTGTTTTAAACATCTAATAATATAGTAAAACTGGTAAACTTAAGAGGATGGTTCAAAAAAATACCCAAAAGTACAGGTAGCTGCTTAGTTTCATAGTAGGCTTATTATCAATAAGTCATAGTTCTTCAAGATTAGAGAATTAACAGATGTCACCTAGACCGCTAGAAAAATAATATTCTAAAACTGGTAAATTTAAGAGGATGGTTCAAAAGAATACACAAAAGTACAGGTAGCTGCTTAGTTTCGTAGTAGGCTTATTATCAATAACTCATAGTTCTTTAAGATTAGAAAATTAATAGATGTCACTTGGACCGCTAGAAACTGTTTAAAACATCTAGTAATATTCTAAAACTGGTAATTCAAGAGGATGGTTCAAAATAATACACAAAAGTATAGGTAATGGCTTAGTTTCGGAGTAGGCTTATTATGGATAGCTCATTGTTCATTAAGATTAAAGAATTAATAGATATCACCTAGACGGCTAGATATTATTTAAAACATCTAATAATAATCTAAAACTGGTAAATTTAAGAGGATGGTCCTAAAGAATACACAAAAGCATAGCTACCTCCTTAGTTTCGTAGTAGGCTTATTATCAATAACTCATAGTTCATTAAGATTAAAGAATTAATAGATGTAACCTGGACCGCTAGAAAGTGTTTAAAATATCTTATAATAAACTAAAACTGGTAAATTTAAAAGGATGGTTTAAAAGAATACACAAAAGTACAGGAAGCTGCTTAGTTTCGTAGTAGGGTTATTATCAATAACTCATAGTTCTTTAAGATTAGATAATTAATAGATGTCACCTGGAAAGCTAAAAACTGTTTAATACGTCTAATAATATACTAAAATTGGTAAAGTTAAGATGGTCCAAAAGAATACATAAAAGTATAAGCAGCTGCTTAGTTTCGTAGTAGGCTTATTATTAATAACTCATAGTTCATTAAGATTAATAGATGTCAAATTGTTTAAAACATCTAATAATATACTAAAACTGGTAATTTTAAGAGGATGATTCAAAACAATAC
Organism: Papaver somniferum; assembly: GCF_003573695.1. NCBI lineage: Eukaryota > Viridiplantae > Streptophyta > Magnoliopsida > Ranunculales > Papaveraceae > Papaver > Papaver somniferum. The sequence goes on from NW_020622492.1 coordinate 4,099,346, forward strand.
ACAAAAGTATAGGTAGCTACTTAGTTTCGTCGTAGGCTTATTATCAATAACTCATAGTTCTTTAAGATTGGAGAATTAATAGATGTCACCTGGACCGCTAGAAACTGTTTGATACATCTAATAATATACTAAAACTGGTAAATTTAAGAGGATGGTTCAAAATAATACACAAAAGTATAGGTAGCTGCTTAGTTTCGTAGTAGGCTTATTATCAATAACTCATAGTTCTTTAAGATTAGAGAATTGATAGTTGTCACCTGGACCGGTAGAAACTGTTTAAAAAAATCTAATAATATAGTAAAACTGGTAAAATTAAGTAGATGGTTCAAAAGATTACACAAAAATATAGGTAGATGCTTAGTTTCGTAGTAGGCTTGTTATCAATAACTCATAGTTCTTTAAGATTAGAGAATTAACAGATGTCACCTGGACCGTAAGAAACTGTTTAAAACATATAATGATACACTAAAACTGTTAAATCTAAGAGGATGGTTCAAAAGAATACACAAAAGTATAGGCGCCTGGACAGCTAGAATCTGTTTAAAACATCTAATAATATACTAAAACTAGTAAATTTAAGAGGATGGTTCAAAAGAATACACAAAAGTATAAGTGACTGCTTAGTTTCGTGGTAGGCTTATCATCAATAACTCATAGTTCTTTAAGATTAGAGAATTAATAGATGTCACCTGGACCGCTAGAAATTGTTTAAAGCATCTAATAATATATCAAAACTGGTATATTTAAGAGGATGGTTCAAAACAATACACAAAAATATATGCATCTGCTTAGTTACGTAGTAGGCTTATTATCAATAACTCATAGTTCTTTAAGATTAAAGAATTAATAGATGTCACCTGGACCGCTAGAAACTGTTTAAAACATCTTTTAATATACTAAAACTGGTAAATTTAAGAGGACGGTTCAAAAGAATACGCAAAAGTATAGGTAGCTGCTTCGTAGTAGGCATATTATCAATAACTCATAGTTCTTTAAGATTAAATAATTAATAGATGTCACCTGGACCGGTAGAAACTGTTTTAAACATCTAATAATATAGTAAAACTGGTAAACTTAAGAGGATGGTTCAAAAAAATATACTAAAGTATAGGTAGCTGCTTAGGTTCGTAGTGGGCTTATTATCAATAACTCATAGTTCTTTAAGATTACAGAATTGATAAATGTCACCTGGACCGGTAGAAACTGTTCAAAACATCTAATAATATACAAAAATTGGTAAATTTAAGAGGATGATTCAAAACAATACACAAAAGTATAGGTAGCTACTTAGTTTCTTCGTAGACTTATTATCAATAACTCATAGTTCTTTAAGATTGGAGAATTAACAGATGTCACTTGGACCGCTAGAAACTGTTTGATACATCTAATAATATATTAAAACTGGTAAATTTAAGAGGATGGTTCAAAAGAATACACAAAAGTATAGGTAGCTGCTTAGTTTCGTAGTAGGCTTATTATCAATAACTCATAGTTCTTTATGATTAGAGAATTGATAGTTGTCACCTGGACCGGTAGAAACTGTTTAAAACATCTAATAATATAGTAAAACTGGTAAAATTAAGAAGATGGTTCAAAAGATTACACAAAAATATAGGTAGATTCTTAGTTTCGTAGTAGGCTTATTATCAATAACTCATAGTTCTTTAAGATTAGAGAATTAACAGATGTCACTTGGACCGCTAGAAACTGTTTAAAACATATAATGATATACTAAAACTGGTAAATCTAAGAGGATGGTTCAAAAGAATACACAAAAGTATAGGCGCCTGGACAGCTAGAAACTGTTTAAAACATCTAATAATATACTAAAACTAGTAAATTTAAGAGGATGGTTCAAAAGAATACACAAAAGTATAAGTGACTGCTTAGTTTCGTGGTAGGCTTGTCATCAATAACTCATAGTTTTTTAAGATTAGATAATTAATAGATGTCACCTGGACCGCTAGAAATTGTTTAAAGCATCTAATAATATATCAAAACTGGTATATTTAAGAGGATGGTTCAAAACAATACACAAAAATTTAGGCAGTTGCTTAGTTACATAGTAGGCTTATTATCAATAACTCATAGTTCTTTAAGATTAAAGAATTAATAGATGTCACCTCGACCGCTAGAAACTGTTTAAAACATCTATTAATATACTAAAACTGGTAAATTTAAGAGGACGGTTCAAAAGAATACGCAAAAGTATAGGTAGCTGCTTCGTAGTAGGCATATTATCAATAACTCATAGTTCTTTAAGATTAAATAATTAATAGATGTCACCTGGACCGGTAGAAACTGTTTTAAACATCTAATAATATAGTAAAACTGGTAAACTTAAGAGGATGGTTCAAAAGAATACACAAAAGTACAGGTAGCTGCTTAGTTTCATAGTAGGCTTATTATCAATAAGTCATAGTTCTTTAAGATTAGAGAATTAACAGATGTCACCTAGACCGCTAGAAAAATAATATTCTAAAACTGGTAAATTTAAGAGGATGGTTCAAAAGAATACTCAAAAGTACAGGTAGTTGTTTAGTTTCGTAGTAGGCTTATTATCAATAACTCATAGTTCTTTAAGATTAGAAAATTAATAGATGTCACTTGGACCACTAGAAACTGTTTAAAACATCTAATAATATTCTAAAACTGGTAATTCAAGAGGATGGTTCAAAAGAATACACAAAAGTATAGGTAATGGCTTAGTTTCGGAGTAGGCTTATTATGAATAGCTAATTGTTCATTAAGATTAAAGAATTAATAGATATCACCTAGACGGCTATATATTATTTAAAACATCTAATAATAATCTAAAACTGGTAAAATTAAGAGGATGGTCCTAAAGAATACACAAAAGTATAGCTACCTCCTTAGTTTCGTAGTAGGCTTATTATCAATAACTCATAGTTCATTAAGATTAAAGAATTAATAGATGTAACCTGGACCGCTAGAAAGTGTTTAAAATATCTTATAATAAACTAAAACTGGTAAATTTAAAAGGATGGTTTAAAAGAATACACAAAAGTACAGGAAGCTACTTAGTTTCGTAGTAGGGTTATTATCAATAACTCATAGTTCTTTAAGATTAGATAATTAATAGATGTCACCTGGAACGCTAAAAACTGTTTAATACATCTAATAATATACTAAAATTGGTAAAGTTAAGATGGTCCAAAAGAATACATAAAAGTATAGGCAGCTGCTTAGTTTTGTAGTAGGCTTATTATTAATAACTCATAGTTCATTAAGATTAATAGATGTCAAATTGTTTAAAACATCTAATAATATACTAAAACTGGTAATTTTAAGAGGATGGTTCAAAAAAATATACTAAAGTATAGGTAGATGCTTAGTTTCGTAGTGGGCTTATTATCAATAACTCATAGTTCTTTAAGATTACAGAATTGATAGATGTCACCTGGACCGGTAGAAACTGTTTGATACATCTAATAATATATTAAAACTGGTAAATTTAAGAGGATGGTTCAAAATAATACACAAAAGTATAGGTAGATGCTTAGTTTCGTAGTAGGCTTATTATCAATAACTCATAGTTCTTTAAGATTAGAGAATTGATAGTTGTCACCTGGACCGGTTGAAACTGTTTAAAACATCTAATAATATAGTAAAACTGGTAAAATTAAGAAGATGGTTCAAAAGATTACACAAAAATATAGGTAGATGCTTAGTTTCGTAGTAGGCTTATTATCAATAACTCATAGTTCTTTAAGATTAGAGAATTAACAGATGTCACCTGGACCGCTAGAAACTGTTTAAAACATATAATGATACACTAAAACTGGTAAATCTAAGAGGATGGTTCAAAAGAATACACAAAAGTATAGGCGCCTGGACAGCTAGAATCTGTTTAAAACATCTAATAATATACTAAAACTAGTAAATTTAAGAGGATGGTTCAAAAGAATACACAAAAGTATAAGTGACTGCTTAGTTTCGTGGTAGGCTTATCATCAATAACTCATAATTCTTTAAAATTAGAGAATTAATAGATGTCACCTGGACCGGTAGAAACTGTTTAAAACATCTAATAATATATTAAAACTAGTAAACTTAAGAGGATGGTTCAAAAGTATACACAAAAGTATAGGTAGTTGCTTAGTTATGTAGTAGGCTTATTATGCTTATCATCAATAACTCATAGTTCTTTAAGATTAAAGAATTAATAGATGTCACCTAGACCGCTAGAAACTGTTTAAAACATCTATTAATATACTAAAACTGGTAAATTTAAGAGGACGGTTCAAAAGAATACGCAAAAGTATAGGTAGCTGCTTCGTAGTAGGCATATTATCAATAACTCATAGTTCTTTAAGATTAAATAATTAATAGATGTCACCTGGACCGGTAGAAACTGTTTTAAACATCTAATAATATAGTAAAACTGGTAAACTTAAGAGGATGGTTCAAAAGAATACACAAAAGTACAGGTAGCTGGTTAGTTTCATAGTAGGCTTATTATCAATAAGTCATAGTTCTTTAAGATTAGATAATTAACAGATGTCACCTAGACCGCTAGAAAAATAATATTTTAAAACTGGTAAATTTAAGAGGATGATTCAAAAGAATACACAAAAGTACAGGTAGCTGCTTAGTTTCGTAGTAGGCTTATTATCAATAACTCATAGTTTTTTAAGATTAGAGAATTAATAGCACTACGGGAAAAATCATCATTGACGACTACAAATTAGAGTTGTAGTACCCCTACGACAACTCCATTTTATGCATTATGGAAGGGGGGTATTGTAGAAAGTCCAAGCTTTTCTACAATGCTTGACTAAGAGTTGTAAAGGGTGATGTGATTCATGGTTCGACAATATTTTGCCCAAGTTGTGATTCTCTTTCGATTTTTTTTTGAAAGCCTAACACAACTCTTGCTTGTGTTGTAGGACTCTTTTACACAACAAAGGATGCGTATCGTAGAAATATGTAACACAACACTTGTATAAGTTGAAAGGCTATCTTAGACAACCTAGGATGTGTATTGTAAAAATATGTGGCAACTCTTATTACTATTATGAATAAGATTTGCACGACACTTGTTAGAGTTGTAGAACTATGATGGACAACACCTAGTTATGTCGTAAAGACATTCTTTCACAACCTTTGGTTTGTGTAGTTGAAATTTGGAACACAACTTTTATTAGAAGTTGTGTGCATAAAAATATTTTGAAAAAAAAAATTATAGCTGAAACCAAATTGCCGAAAGTATTTTACATTCACATTAAGCTGCAAGACATTTACATTCATTCAAGTTAACCTGCCATTCCAAATGCATTACCTAGCTAACTTCAAATCATCTTGTATGAAAATATGTTGCACAACGAAAGAAAAGAAAATGATAGATTCTTTGAACATGACCAAAAAAATATCATATAAATCGTAAAACGCAGACATTGGCCTCCCCTACAAACGTGGCAGTAGCTCCATTTGTTGCAGCTCATATCTACCCATTCAGCTCATCAGACTCACACTTTGCTCAACCCTTCTTGCACAACCATCTCCTTCAGCTCTGCCTCAATCCATATAGCTCGTCAACACGGCACTTAGTCTGCAGCTGCAATATAATTCTCAGCTCAAACCATTCAATCTCACACTCAACAGCAACCACCACAACTGATTTCATGGCCTCAATATCTTCATTAACATGACTTCAATTTCAAAACTCCTGTTGCAATACTTAATACCACAACATCTTCCTGTAGCCTTTAATAACTTCCCAGCAAACCATCCAATTCATCTCACCAACAACACCTCAGTTTCTCCGGCAGTAAATATAAACCACTTAACCAAAATCCAATCTAACCACATCAGCTTCTTCTGCAATTCAGATCCCCGTCAGCTCACGGAAACAACTCATCTTCTTAACTAGGGTTAAGAGCTAATTCAGCAGATGCAGACTAAGTGCCGAATTGCAGATGGAAGTTATCCTCACCAAGTTATGCCAAAGAAATTATATTAGCGACATATAATGGATTTATATGATCTATAAATCAAACATCAGCTTGCATGATTATAGAATCCAAGTTAATAACCCCTACAAACAATCACAATTGCTGAAAACCAAAGCATGTATAAGTGCACAAATGGTCTTAGACTATTCTAATAGATGAAAAAGAAAAGAAAAAGGTAAGCATATGCAGGTGGGAATGCTACCCGAGCTTAAAAACATGAAATCAAGGCATCATGAACTAAATATCTTGGAAAATCATAATTCATGTAGTCATCTTCCGACACAAAGTTGGCACCAAATTTACCTATTTTCTTTAAATAGCTTGGATGTGCATAGTATATTTAATAGACAGAAGTGTTGAAAAGTGCAACGTGCTTTAAATAGACACAATGCTTTAAATCATCTATCCACATGATTAACATGAAAAAAATCCTACTTAACATGAAACACATGATACATTATGTTAACCCTATCAGGTGTCTTCTATAGTCATACAGATCAGAACCGTCACTTAAATTTAAGATTCAGGTAACAAAGAAGGAGATGTAGGTACAGTTCCTGCACCACTTGATGTATTTCAGATACTTCATAGCACCTTCGTCGACGTGCTCTGTGATCTACATTCCATAAAGAGTAAATTAAACAAACAGTTCTGGAATTTTATTCCAACGAGGAGAAAAGTGGATAATCATATCACTTACCTCCTGCATCAAACTTCATTTGTCTTCATAGCATTGAGCCAAAAATCGGGGACACCCTTCTCTACTGCAAGTACACAATCTAGTTAAGATAATCCAAACACTGTTTCAAATAGCTTGGATGCTCACTAGCACTAGCATTTGATATGCTTGAACTGCTCCACCACATTATACCAACACCATCTGAGTCTGAAGCACCACCAGTAACCATTCGTATCTTCTCTTCTCAATGAGCTCTTAACCCTTGTCAGATTCAACAACACCATCAATTCAGCATAACTTGGTGAGGATAACTTCAATCTGCGACTGATGGACTTGTACCACAAACCCCACAAACCCTCTATTCACGGCTTGCAATCCCAACACCTTATACCACCATCCTACCAAGCACGATTCAAACCATCTTCTTCTCACTGAAAACATCACCACCAGTTCACGAATCAACATCACTCATGTTTAATCATCCATTGAAATAACATCTTCCATACCCTGTATTACCAAATCGAACCCACCATCTTCATAGCTTCTAAAACCCTTGACAAACACCAACACATAGAACAAAGTCAAAACTAGTATGCTTTAAAGAGAACTAAATTAGAATTTGAATAAATAGAAACTCAACCCATAGAATTTCAACACGAAATCGAAAGAAAAGTCAATGATACAATTTACAGAAAACCTAAAAAAATCTGAAATCAAAACCCTAATTTTTCAAATCTGAATAGAAGTTGTATAAAACGAAATTCTCCCATGAAATACAAGAAGATCGGTAAGTTACAAACCATAACAACAACAAGAAAAGAAGAAAATGGTTCAGGAAGAATCAATCGTACCTCTATTTGTACAAGAAATCAACAGCGAAAAGGTGAAGTTACTGAAGATTTAATATCTAGATTCACCGCACCACTAGGTTTTTCTTCATTTTTTCCGGCTAGAAGCTGTTTTTTAAATATTTAAATTGAGATTCAGGGTCGATTAGAGTTTCAGAAAACGGTTTTGGGGGTAAGAAATTTAGAATGAATTGAGTAAGAAACTGGAGATTTAGGGTTATGAAATTGGATTTTCTGAGAGTGATTTAGCCTTAGAAGATGAAAGTTTAGAGTGGGGAAAGAGGAGAAATTAGGGTTTGCAGAGAGAGACGCAGGTAAGAGGCGGATAATGAGTAGAGGTTTTCTCTCCCTTCTTTAGTTTAGATAACTCAAAATACTCTGGACCGTAGATAAGGAGGTCATACGGATTGCATAAATTATGGGACGGTGTAGATTAATTTTAAGATGCTCATACGGATTGAGAAACTTGTGTGTTTCTCTTTGTGCTAGTTTAAACTCGTGTATTCGGTTTAATTATCAACTTTCGATATGCATAAAAATCGAAAAAAAATATTAATAAATTTAGGACATTGTTATCGACATTATGATATAAAAAAATCCAAAAAATATATAAGAATGAAGCTGAAAACTAAGAAGTGAATTTGATAATTGGTGTGTTTCTTTGTGCTTTTGTGCTTTCTCTTTGTGCTTCCGGTTTGAATTTCGACTAGTTACGTAGGTCATGAAGTAATTTTGACTAGTCATATAGGTCATGAAGTAGCTTTAGTTCACATTAGTAGCATGATACATCATCGAAATTGATGAATATGAAGCTTAGTGTCGATTCGAACTTCAAATGTGGTATAACAACATACAAACTATGAACCAAGAAGCTCTGAGAGGGTTCTGACTTCAAACTTAGCATGATACATCATCAAAATCAATAAGTATGAAGCTCAATGTCGATTCGAGCTTCAAACTTGGTATAATGGCATACAATCTATGAACCAAGAAGCTTTGAACGACGAATCCATCCATTTACAGGTAAGATTCCTTCGGAATATTCTACGAAACCTTATACAAACCCTATTTCTGCATATTATATGCAAACCAGGCTCCGAGATCGAAACCTGGCCGCGAGTGGGATACTCTAAGTCATAAACTTGGTAAGAACGACGAATCCATCCATTTACAGGTAAGATTCCTTCGGAATATTCTACAAAACCTTATACAAACCAATGTAGTCGATTTCGGCCATCTCGGCCGGAATTCCGGCCGAAATTCCGTTTTCGGACCAAAGAAAACCGAAATGCAACTTTCCGCCGAGACCGAAAGTATCCGAGAAACAACCGAAATTCCGGCCGAGATTGGAGAGTGGAAGCGGAATTCCGGGCCGAGATTGGAGAGTGGAAGCGGATACAGGGAGATAGAAAAGAAATTGTCGGAGTTAACATCAAGTTCTCTGACCGTCGGAGAAAGAAAAAAAAACAGAAACGGATCGAGAGAGAAGAAAAAAGAGAGGGAGTTAGATCGAGAGAGGAAGATATCCAGCAAGAGAGGTAGATATAGATCGATATAGAGAGTTTGGTTGGGTGCTAGACAAAGAGATTCAAGGATTTAGATTGAGATATGGAGCTGTTTTGATTTTGGTCAGAGAAGATTAGGTTTTCAATCAGAAAACAAGTAAGTAATCCAAACCCTTTCTTTATTTTTGTTAAAATTGACTGATGCATGATGTTTTTATTGATTATAATCGAAGTTGAGATGATTGTTGTTCTGAAATTTAGGGTTTATGTAATTAGGATTTATCTGAAATTGGGTATTGTTTTTCAGAAATTAGGATGTTGTTGTTATTATATCTGGATTCATTTTGTAATATTATAGCTTAGACTTGTTGCCATTGCCAAACAACACAGTAGTAGTAAGTCAAAGACAAGTAAAAAAGAAGTAAAAAGAGAAGAACATCTTTTTCCCTTCACTGTCTGTGTATGATCATATGTTGTTTCAGAATATTTCCTCGTTTCATATGTAAGAAACTGCCAATGTGCACCATTCTTACTAGTGGGGCTCTTAGAAGATTTGCAAAGATCATTCTAACTCTAAGAATAAGATATCATACCTAGACATGATCTTGACTATCCAGCCCCATTGTGTTCCCATTTCACTTTCAGTTTCTGAAAAAAATAATTGGAAACAGCGAGGGCACTAAATGTAGTTAGAAGTTAGAACTCTCTTATCTACATAAAATCTTAGCAGCTACCTGGTGAATATGATACTGTTGGATGTAAACCATCCGTGATTTTCGTAAAAATCAATTACTGCAAAACTTCTGGATACAGTCCTGGTAATTGATAGACAGAGATCCAATATGGTGCTACTTAGCTTACTAGTTACTGTTTTCTGTATATCACTAGTAACTACTTCAAGCATTCAAGAAATAAACCAAATTTTGCATTTGCTAAATACATCCGGGTTGTGATCTGCGTCTAGTGCCATGCTCAATTTTAAAGTAACCCCGAAAACGGGCATTTAATGTATCTTCTCCACCAGAACATCACGAGGCACACCTTCAAAAGCCACCTTGGTCTCGAGCAGAGCAAGAGTGCAAATCAGAACAGTGTCTCCTTGCCAGGTACACCTGCACACTAAATGCAATATCTGGGTGCTCACTTTTAATTGCCTTTGTACTAATTTCTCTTTTAAGTAACATTTTAGATATGTTCTGGATTAATTAGTTAAGTTTGAAGTGTTTCCATTTTTGTGTTTTTTTTTGTTCGTTTTTTGTTGGATTGATCGTATTTCATTATATCATAAGATTCATAACATATGTAGAAATTATATATATAAGTTGGAACCGAGATTACACCGAGATTTGAAAACGGAATCTCCCCGAGACAACGTTGTACCAGTGTCTCGCTCGGGACCGACACAAACCAGAATCCGAGATCGACTACATTGATACAAACCCTATTTCTGCATATTAGATGTAAACCAGGCTCCGAGATCGAAACCTGGCCGCGAGTGGGCTACTCTAAGTCAGAAACTTGGTAAGAACGACGAATCCATCCATTTACAGGTAAGATTCCTTGGGAGTATTCTACGAAACCTTAAACAAACCCTATTTCTCCATATTGTATGCAAACCAGGCTCCGAGATCGAAATCTGGCCGGGAGTGGACTACTATAAGTCAGAAACTTGGTAAGAACGACGAATCCATCCATTTACAGGTAAGATTCCTTCGGAATATTCTAAGAAACCTTATACAAACCCTATTTCTGCATATTAGATGCAAACCAGGCTCCGAGATCGAAACCTGGCCGTGAGTTGACTATTCTAAGTCAGAAACTTGGTAAGAACGACGAATCCATCCATTTACAGGTAAGATTCCTTCGGAATATTCTAAGAAACCTTAAACAAACCCTATTTATGCATATTGTATGCAAACCAGGCTTCGAGATCGAAACCTGGCTGGGAGTGGACTACTCTAAGTCAGAAACTTGGTAAGAACGACGAATCCATCCATTTACAGGTAAGATTCCTTCGGAATATTCTACGAAACCTTATACAAACCCTATTTCTGCATATTAGATGCAAACCAGGCTCCGAGATCGAAACCTGGCCGCGAGTGGGCTACTCTAAGTCAGAAACTTGGTAAGAACGACGAATCCATCCATTTACAGGTAAGATTCCTTGGGAGTATTCTACGAAACCTTAAACAAACCCTATTTCTCCATATTGTATGCAAACCAGGATCCGAGATCGAAATATGGCCGGGAGTGGACTACTATAAGTCAGAAACTTGGTAAGAACGACGAATCCATCCATTTACAGGTAAGATTCCTTCGGAATATTCTACGAAACCTTAAACAAACCCTATTTATGCATATCGGATGCAAACCAGGCTCCAAGATCGAAACCTGGCCGCGAGTGGACTACTAAGTCAGAAACTTGGTAAGAACGACGAATCCATAGATCTACAGGTAAGATTCCATCGGAATATTCTACGAAATCTTAAACAAACCATATTTCTGCATATTGTATGCATACCAGGATCCGAGATCGAAACCTGGCCGTGAGTTGACTACTATAAGTCAGAAACTTGGTAAGAACGACGAATCCATCTATTTACAGGTAAGATTCATTCGGCATTATTCTACGAAACCTTAAACAAACCGTATTTCTGCATATTGTATGCAAACCAGACTCCGAGATCGAAACCTGGCCGGGAGTAGACTATTATAAGTCAGAAACTTGGTAAGAACGACGAATTCATCCATTTACAGATAATATTCCTTCGGAATATTCTACGAAACCTTAAACAAACCATATTTCTGCATATTGTATGCATACCAGGCTCCGAGATCGAAACCTGGCCGGGAGTGGACTACTCTAAGTCAGAAACTTGTTACGAAAGACCAATTCATTTACAGGTAATATTCTTTCAGAATATTATACGAAACCTTAAAAAAAAAACCATATTTATGAATATTGCATGCAAACCAGGCTCGGAGATCGAAACCTGGCTGCGAGTTGACTACTTTAAGTCAGAAACTTGGTAAGAACGACGAATCCATCAATTTACAGGTAAGATTCCTTCGGAATATTCTACGAAACCTTAAACAAACCCTATTTCTCCATATTGTATGCAAACCAGGCTCCGAGATCGAAACCTGGCCGTGAGTGGACTACTCTAAGTCGGAAACTTGGTAAGAACGACGAATCCATCCATTTACAAGTAAGATTCCTTCAGAATATTTTGCGGCTTAGTCACCTGAGCATTTATTTTGGACATTATATATTGTTTCGCAACTCTTATAAAGGGTTGTCTTAAAATTAGTATATTAAAGAACCACAAACTTGACAGAACTTGTGATAGTGTAGGAATGGTTAGTGGTGTAGACTTTCATGCAGGAGGCTGAGGATCAAATCCCCCCATCCTCATTTCTGCCAACGTTCTATATTTTTACTTCAACAACACTTATAAGTGTTGTTATGCATTTTTATTAAGAAAAAAAAACAACCAAAACTTGTGAACGGTAAGGATGGTTGATGAGATATACTTCCATGCAGTAGATTCATGTTCGAATCTCCCTTCTAATCTCATTTTTTCCAACATTCTATATTTTTACTTCAACAACACTTATAAGTGCTGTTATACGTTTTTATTAAAAAAAAAGAAAAAAAAAACTTGTGAACTGTAAGGATGGTTGATGAGCCTGACTTCCATGCGGTAGGTTCATGTTCGAATCTCCCCTCTAACACTATTTTTCATCGTCATATTTTGGTGTTCTTCAACAACTCTTGTGAAAATTGTGATAGGCTTAGTCACTACCTTTATGGAACAGAGTTGTTATAGCTAAATGTCGTCACAACTTTTTTGCTTAAGGAGTTGTCATTTGTTTTCTTAGCGCAACCCCTTGTTTCCTAAGGGTTGGCAGTGATGATATACGAAAACTCTTCCTTTGAAACCAGTTGTAAAACATATGACTTTCTACGATGTTTAGCGAAGAGTTGTAAATCTCCAGTTGTAGATGTATATTTTTCCCGTAGTGATAGATGTCACCTGGACCGCTATAAACTGTTTAAAAATCTAATAATATTCTAAAACTGGTAAATTTAAGAGGATGGTTCAAAAGAATACACAAAAGTATAGGTAGCTGCTTAGTTTCGTAGTAGGCTTATTATCAATAACTCATAGTTCTTTAAGATTAGAGAATTAATAGATGTCACTTGGACCGCTACAAACTGTTTAAAACATCTAATAATATTTTAAAACTGGTAAATTTAAGAGGATGGTTCAAAAGAATACACAAAAGTATAGGTAACGGCTTAGGTTTGGAGTAGGCTTATTATCAATAACTTATAGTTCTTTATGATTATAAAATTAATAGTTGTCACTTGGACCGCTAGAAACTATTTAAAACATCTAATAATATTCTAAAACTGGTAAATTTAATAGGATGGTTCAAAATAATACACAAAAGTATAGGTAACGGCTTAGTTTCGGAGTAGGATTATTATCAATAACTCATAGTTCATTAAGATTGAAGAATTAATAGATGTCACCTGGACCGCTAGATATTATTTAAAACATCTAATAAAAATCTAAAACTAGTAAATTTAAGAGGATGCTCCAAAAGAATACACAAAAGTATAGCTAGCTCCTTCGTTTCGTAGTAGGCTTATAATAAACTAAAACTGGTAAATTTAAGATGATGGTTCAAAAGAATACACAAAAGTACAGGAAGCTGCTTAGTTTCCTAGTAGGGTTATTATCAATAACTCATAGTCTTTAAGATTAGATAATTAGTAGATGTCACCTGGACCGCTAAAAACTGTTTAATACATCTAATAATATACTAAAATTGGTAAAGTTAAGAGGAGGGTCCAAAAGAATACATAAAAGTATAGGCAGCTGCTTAGTTTCGTAGTAGGCTTATTATTAATAACTCATAGTTCATTAAGATTAATAGATGTCAAACTGTTTAAAACATGTTATAATAAACTAGAACCGGTAAATTTAAGAGGATGGTTCAAAAGAATACACAAAAGTACAGGAAGCTGCTTAGTTTCGTAGTAGGGTTATTATCAATAACTCATAGTTCTTTAAGATTAGATAATTGATAGACGTCACCTGGACCTATAAAAATTGTTCAAAACATCTAATAATATACTAAAATTGGTAAAGTTAAGAGGATGGTCCAAAAGAATACATAAAAGTATAGACAGCTGTTTAGTTTCGTAGTAGGCTTATTATTAATAACTCATGGTTCATTAAGATTAAAGAATTAATAGAAGTCACCTGGACCGCTAGAAACTGTTTAAAACATCTAATAATATATACTAAAACTGGTAAATTTAAGAGGACGGTTCAAAAGAATACGCAAAAGTATAGGTAGCTGCTTCGTAGTAGGCATATTATCAATAACTCATAATTCTTTAAGATTAAATAATTAATAGATGTCCCCTGGACCGGTAGAAACTGTTTTAAACATCTAATAATATAGTCAAACTGGTAAACTTAAGAGGATGGTTCAAAAGAATACACAAAAGTACAGGTAGCTACTTAGTTTCGTAGTAGGCTTATTATCAATAACCATAGTTCTTTAAGATTAGAGAATTAATAGATGTCACCTAGACCGCTAGAAAAATAATATTCTAAAACTGGTAAATTTAAGAGGATGGTTCAAAAGAATACACAAAAGTACAGGTAGTTGCTTAGTTTCGTAGTAGACTTATTATCAATAACTCATAGTTTTTTAAGATTAGAGAATTAATAGATGTCATTTGGACCGCTATAAACTGTTTAAAACATCTAACAATATTCTAAAACTGGTAATTTAAGAGGATGGTTCAAAAGAATACACAAAAGTAAAGGTAACGACTTAGTTTCAGAGTAGGCTTATTATCAATAACTCATAGTTCATTATGATTAGAAAATTAATAGTTTTCACTTGGACCGCTAGAAAATGTTTAAAACATCTAATAATATTCTAAAACTGGTAAATTTAAGAGGATGGTTCAAAAGAATACACAAAAGTATAGGTAACGGCTTAGTTTAAGAGTAGGCTTATTATCAATAACTCATAGTTCATGAAGATTGAAGAATAAATAGATGTCACCTGGACCGCTAGATATTATTTAAAACATCTAATAATAATCTAAAACTGGTAAATTTAACAGGATGGTTCAAAAGAATACACAAAAGTATAGCTAGCTCCTTAGTTTCGTAGTAGGCTTATTATCAATAACTCATAATTCATTAAGATTAAAGAATTAATAGATGTCACCTGGACCGCTAGAAGTTATTTAAAACATTTTATAATAAACTAAAACTGGTAAATTTAAGAGGATGGTTCAAAAGAATACACAAAAGTACAGGAAGCTGCTTAGTTTCATAGTAGGGTTATTATCAATAACTCATAGTTCTTTAAGATTAGATAATTAATAGATGTCACCTGGACCGCTAAAAACTATTTAAAACATCTAATAATATACTAAAGTTGGTAAAGTTAAGAGGATGGTCCAAAAGAATACATAAAAGTATAGGCAGCAGCTTAGTTTCGTAGTAGGCTTATTATTAATAACTCATAGTTCATTAAGATTAATTGATATCAAACTGTTTAAAACATTTAATAATATATTAAAACTGGTAAATTTAATAGGATGGTTAAAAAGAATACACTAAAGTATACTTAGCTGTTTAATTTCGTAGTAGGCTTATTATCAATAACTCATAGTTCTTTAAGATTAGAGAATTAATAGATGTCACTTGGACCGCTAGAAACTGTTTAAAACATCTAATAATATTCTAAAACTGGTAAATTCAAGAGGATGGTTCAAAATAATACACAAAGTATAGGTAATGGCTTAGTTTCGGAGTAGGCTTATTATGAATAACTCATTGTTCATTAAGATTAAAGAATTAATAGATGCCACCTGGACCGCTAGATATTATTTAAAACATCTAATAATAATAATCTAAAACTAGTAAATTTAAGAGGATGGTCCAAAAGTATAGCTAGCTCCTTAGTTTCATAGTAGGCTTATTATCAATAACTCATAGTTCATTAAGATTAAAGAATTAATATATGTAACCTGGACCGTTAGAAAGTGTTTAAAACATCTTATAATAAACTAAAACTGGTAAATTTAATAGGATGGTTTAAAAGAATACACAAAAGTACAGGAAGCTGCTTAGTTTCGTAGTAGGGTTATTATCAATAACTCGTAGTTCTTTAACATTAGAGAATTAATAGATGTCACATTGACCGCTCGAAACTGTTTAAAACATCTAATAATATACTAAAAATGGTAAATAAGAGGATGGTTCAAATGAATACACAAAAGTATAGGCAGGTGCTTAGTTTCGTAGTAGGCTTATTATCAATAACTCATAGTTCTTTAAGATTAGAGAATTAATAGATGTCACCTGTACTGTTAGAAAATGTTTCAAACATCTAATGATAAACTAAAACGGGTAAATTTAAGAGGATGGTTCAAAAGAATACGTAAAAGTATAGGTAGCTGCTTCGTAGTAGGCATGTTATCAATAACTCATAGTTCTTTAAGATTAAATAATTAATAGATGTCACCTGGACCGGTAGAAACTGTTTAAATCATCTAATAATATTCTAAAACTGGTAAATTAAAGAGGATGGTTCAAAAGAATACACAAAAGTATTGACAATTGCATAGTTTCGTAGTATGCTTATTATCAATAACTCATAGTTCTTTAAGATTAGAGAATTAATAGATGTCACCTCGACCGCTAGAAACTGTTTAAAACATCTAATAATATACTAAAACTGGTAAATTAAAGAGGATGGTTCCAAAGAATACACAGAAGTATTGGCAATTGCATAGTTTCGTAGTATGCTTATTATCAATAATTCATAGTTCTTTAAGATTAGAGAATTAATAGATGTCACCTCGACCGCTAGAAACTTATTAAAACATCTAATAATATACTAAAACTGGTAAATTTAAGAGGATGGTTCGAATGAATACACAAAAGTATAGGCAGCTGCTTAGTTTCGTAGTAGGCTTATTATCAATAACTCATAGTTCTTTAAGATTAGAGAATTAATAGATGTCACATTGACCGCTCGAAACTGTTTAAAACATCTAATAATATACTAAAAATGGTAAATAAGAGGATGGTTCAAATGAATACACAAAAGTATAGGCAGGTGCTTAGTTTCGTAGTAGGCTTATTATCAATAACTCATAGTTCTTTAAGATTAGAGAATTAATAGATGTCACCTGTACTGTTAGAAAATGTTTCAAACATCTAATGATAAACTAAAACGGGTAAATTTAAGAGGATGGTTCAAAAGAATACGTAAAAGTATAGGTAGCTGCTTCGTAGTAGGCATGTTATCAATAACTCATAGTTCTTTAAGATTAAATAATTAATAGATGTCACCTGGACCGGTAGAAACTGTTTAAAACATCTAATAATATTCTAAAACTGGTAAATTAAAGAGGATGGTTCAAAAGAATACACAAAAGTATTGACAATTGCATAGTTTCGTAGTATGCTTATTATCAATAACTCATAGTTCTTTAAGATTAGAGAATTAATAGATGTCACCTCGACCGCTAGAAACTGTTTAAAACATCTAATAATATACTAAAACTGGTAAATTAAAGAGGATAGTTCCAAAGAATACACAGAAGTATTGGCAATTGCATAGTTTCGTAGTATGCTTATTATCAATAACTCATAGTTCTTTAAGATTAGAGAATTAATAGATGTCACCTCGACCGCTAGAAACTGATTAAAACATCTAATAATATACTAAAACTAGTAAATTTAAGAGGATGGTTCGAATGAATACACAAAAGTATAGGCAGCTGCTTAGTTTCGTAGTAGGCTTATTATCAATAACTCATAGTTCTTTAAGATTAGAGAATTAATAGATGTCACCTGGACCGCTAGAAACTGTTTAAAACATCTAATAATATACTAAAACTGGTTAATTTAAGAGGATGGTTCAAAAGAATACACAAAAGTATTGGCAATTGCTTAGTTTCGTAGTGTGCTTATTATCAATAACTCATAGTTTTTTAAGATAAGAGAGTTAATAGATGTCACCTCGACCGCTAGAAACTGTTTAAAACATCTAATAATATACTAAAAATGGTAAATAAGAGGATGGTTCAAATGAATACACAAAGTATAGGTAATGGCTTAGTTTCGGAGTAGGCTTATTATAAATAACTCATTGTTCATTAAGATTAAAGAATTAATAGATGTCACCTGGACCGCTAGATATTATTTAAAACATCTAATAATAATCTAAAACTGGTAAATTTAAGAGGATGGTCCAAAAGTATAGCTAGCTCCTTAGTTTCGTAGTAGGCTTATTATCAATAACTCATAGTTCATTAAGATTAAAGAATTAATATATGTAACCTGGACCGTTAGAAAGTGTTTAAAACATCTTATAATAAACTAAAACTGGTAAATTTAATAGGATGGTTTAAAAGAATACACAAAAGTACAGGAAGCTGCTTAGTTTCGCAGTAGGGTTATTATCAATAACTCATAGCTCTTTAAGATTAGATAATTAATAGATGTCACCTGGACCGCTAAAAACTGTTTAATACATCTAATAATATACTAAAATTGGTAAAGTTAAGATGGTCCAAAAGAATACATAAAAGTATAGGCAGCTGCTTAGTTTCGTAGTAGGCTTATTATTAAAAACTCATAGTTCATTAAGATTAATAGATGTCAAACTATTTAAAACATCTAATAATATACTAAAACTGGTAAATTTAAGAGGATGGTTCAAAAAAATACACTAAAGTATAGGTAGCTGCTTAGTTTCGTAGTAGGCTTATTATCAATAACTCATAGTTCTTTAAGATTAGAGAATTGATAGATGTCACCTGGACCGTTAGAAACTGTTCAAAACATCTAATAATATACTAAAACTGGTAACTTTAAGAGGATGATTCAAAACAATACACAAAAGTATAGGTAGCTGCTTAGTTTCGTAGTAGGCTTATTATCAATAACTCATAGTTCTTTAAGATTAGAGAATTGATAGATGTCACCTGGACCGTTAGAAACTGTTTAAAAATCTAATAATATTCTAAAACTGGTAAATTCAATAGGATGGTTCAAAAGAATACACAAAGTATAGGCAATGGCTTAGTTTCAGAGTAGGCTTATTATGAATAACTCATTGTTCATTAAGATTAAAGAATTAATAGATGTCACCTGGACCGCTAGATATTATTTAAAACATCTAATAATAATCTAAAACTTGTAAATTTAAGAGGATGGTCCAAAAGTATGGCTAGCTCCTTAGTTTCGTAGTAGGCTTATTATCAATAACTCATAGTTCATTAAGATTAAAGAATTAATATATATAACCTGGACCGCTAGAAAGTGTTTAAAATATCTTATAATAAACTAAAACTGGTAAATTTAAGTTGATGGTTTAAAAGAATACACAAAAGTACAGGAAGCTGCTTAGTTTCGCAGTAGGGTTATTATCAATAACTCATAGCTCTTTAAGATTAGATAATTAATAGATGTCACCTGGACCGCTAAAAACTGTTTAATACATCTAATAATATACTAAAATTGGTAAAGTTAAGATGGTCCAAAAGAATACATAAAAGTATAGGCAGCTGCTTAGTTTCGTAGTAGGCTTATTATTAAAAACTCATAGTTCATTAAGATTAATAGATGTCAAACTATTTAAAACATCTAATAATATACTAAAACTGGTAAATTTAAGAGGATGGTTTAAAAAAAATACACTAAAGTATAGGTAGCTGCTTAGTTTCGTAGTAGGCTTATTATCAATAACTCATAGTTCTTTAAGATTAGAGAATTGATAGATGTCACCTGGACCGTTAGAAACTGTTCAAAACATCTAATAATATACTAAAACTGGTAACTTTAAGAGGATGATTCAAAAAAATACACAAAAGTATAGGTAACTGTTTTGTTTCGTAATAGGCTTATTATCAATAACTCATAGTTCTTTAAGATTAGATAATTGATAGTTGTAACCTGGACCGGTAGAAACTGTTTAAAACATCTAATAATATAGTAAAACTGGTAAACTTAAGAGGGTGGTTCAAAAGAATACACAAAAGTATAGGTAGTTGCTTAGTTTCGTAGTAGTCTTATTATCAATAACTCATAGTTCTTTAAGATTAGAGAATTAATAGATGTCACTTGGACCGCTATAAACTGTTTAAAACATCTAATAATATTCTAAAACTGGTAAATTTAAGAGGATGGTTCAAAAGAATACACATAAGTATAGGTAATGGCTTAGTTTCGGAGTAGGCTTATTATCAATAACTCATAGTTCTTTATGATTAGAAAATTAATAGATGTCACCTGGACCGCTAAAAATTTTTTAATGCATCTAATAATATACTAAAATTGGTAAAGTCAAGATGTTCCAAAAGAATACATAAAAGTATAGGCAGCTGCTTAGTTTCGTAGTAGGCTTATTATTAATAACTCATAGTTCATTAAGATTAATAGATGTCAAACTGTTTAAAACATCTAATAATATTCTAAAACTGGTAAATTTAAGAGGATGGTTCAAAATAATACACAAAAGTATAGGTAACGGCTTAGTTTCGGAGTAGGCTTATTATCAATAACTCATAGTTCTTTAAGATTAAATAATTAATAGAGGTCACATGGATCGCTAGAAACTGCTTAAAACATCTAATAGTATACTAAAACTGGTAAATTTAAGAGGATGGTTCAAAAGAATACGCAAAAGTATAGGTAGATGCGTCGTAGTAGGCATATTATCAATAACTCATAGTTATTTAAGATTAAATAATTAATAGATGTCACCTGGACCGGTAAAAACTAATTTAAACATCTAATAATATAGTAAAACTGGTAAATTTAAGAGGATGGTTCAAAAGAATACACAAAAGTATAGGTAGATGCTTAGTTTCGTAGTAGACTTATTATCAATAACCCAAAGTTCTTTAAGATTAGAGAATTAATAGATGTCACCAGGACCGTTAGAAACTGTTTAAAACATCTAATAATATACTAAAACTGGTAAACTTAAGAGGACGGTTCAAAAGAAACCGCAAAAGTATAAGTAGCTGCTTCGTAGTAGGCTTATTATCAATAACTCATAGTTCTTAAAGATTAGAGAATTAATAGATGTCACCTTGACCGTTAGAAAAATAATATTCTAATACTGGTAAATTTAAGAGGATGGTTCAAAAGAATACACAAAAGTATAGGTAGCTGCTTAGTTTCGTAGTAGGCTTATTATCAATAACTCATAGTTTTTTAAGATTAGAGAATTAATAGATGTCACTTGGACCGCTATAAACTGTTTAAAACATCTAATAATATTCTAAAACTGGTAAATTGAAGAGGATGGTTCAAAAGAATACACAAAAGTATAGGTAGTTGCATAGTTTCGTAGTAGGCTTATTATCAATAACTCATAGTTCTTTAAGATTAGAGAATTGATAGATGTCACCTGGACCGATAGAAACTGTTTAAAACATCTAATAATATAGTAAAACTGGTAAACTTAAGATGATGGTTCAAAAGAATACACAAAAGTATAGGTAGCTGCTTAGTTACGTAGTAGGCTTATTATGCTTATTATCAATAACTCATAGTTCTTTAAGATTAGAAAATTAATAGATGTCACCTGGACCACTAGAAACTGTTTAAATCATCTAATAATATACTAAAACTGGTAATCTAAGAGGATGATTCAAAAGAATACTAAAAAGTGTAGGCAGCTGCTTAGTTTCGTAGTAGGCTTATTATCAATAACTCATAGTTCTTTAAGATTAAGGAATTAATAGATGTCACCTGGACCGCAAGAAACTGTTTAAAAAATCTAATAATATACTAAAACTTGTAAATTTAAGAGGATGGTTCAAAAGAATACCTAAAAGCATAGGCAACTGCTTAGTTTCGTAGTAGGCTTATTATCAATAACTCATACCTGGAAAGCTGGAAACTGTTTGAAACATCTAAAAATATACTAAAACTTGTAAATTTAGGAGCATGGTTCAAAATAATACACAGAAGTATAGGTGACTGCTTAGTTTCGTAGAAGGCTTATTATCAATAACTCATAGTTCTTTAAGATTAGAGAATTAATAAATGTCACTTGGACCGCTAGAAACTGTTTACAACATCTAATAATATACTAAAACTAGTAAATTTAAGAGGATGATTCAAAAGAATACACAAAAGTACATGCAGCTGCTTAGTTTCGTGGTAGGGTTATTATCAATAACTTATAGTTCTTTAAGATTAGAGAATTAATAGATGTCACCTGGACCGCTAGAAACTGTTTAAAACACTAATAATATATTAAAACTGGTAATCTAAGAGGATGGTTCAAAATAATACACAAAAGTGTAGGTAGCTGCTTAGTTTCGTAGTAGGTTTATTATCAATAACTCATAGTTCTTTAAGATTAGAGAATTAATAGATATCACCTGTTCCGCTAGAAACTGTTTAAAACATCTAATAACATACTAAAACTGGTAAATTTAATAGGATGGTTCAAAAGAATACACAAAAGTATAGGCAGCTGCTTAGTTTCGTAGTAGGTTTATTATCAATAACTCATAGTTCTTTAAGATTAGAGAATTAATAATTGTGACCTGGAAAGCTGGAAACTGTTTGAAACATCTAAAAGTATACTAAAATTTGTAAATTTAAGAGGATGGTTCAAAAGAATACACAAAAGTGCAGGCAACTGCTTAGGTTCGTAGTAGGGTTATTATCAATAACTCATAGTTCTTTAAGATTAGAGAATTAATAGATGTCACCTGGACCACTAGAAACTGTTTAATACATCCAATGATATACTAAAACTGGTAAATTTAAGAGGATGTTTCAAAAGAATACACAAAAGTATAGGTAGTTGCATAGTTTCGTAGTAGGCTTATTATCAATAACTCATAGTTCTTTAAGATTAGAGAATTGATAGATGTCACCTGGACCGGTAGAAACTGTTTAAAAAATCTAATAATATAGTAAAACTGGTAAACTTAAGATGATGGTTCAAAAGAATACACAAAAGTATAGGTAGCTTCTTAGTTACGTAGTAGGCTTATTATGCTTATTATCAATAACTCATAGTTCTTTAAGATTAGAAAATTAATAGATGTCACCTGGACCACTAGAAACTATTTAAATCATCTAATAATATACTAAAACTGGTAATCTAAGAGGATGATTCAAAAGAATACTAAAAAGTGTAGGCAGCTGCTTAGTTTCGTAGTAGGCTTATTATCAATAACTCATTGTTCTTTAAGATTAAGGAATTAATAGATGTCACCTGGACCGCAAGAAACTGTTTAAAAAATCTAATAATATACTAAAACTTGTAAATTTAAGAGGATGGTTCAAAAGAATACCTAAAAGCATAGGCAACTGCTTAGTTTCGTAGTAGGCTTATTATCAATAACTCATACCTGGAAAGATGGAAACTGTTTGAAACATCTAAAAATATACTAAAACTTGTAAATTTAATAGGATGGTTCAAAATAATACACAGAAGTATAGGTGACTGCTTAGTTTCGTAGAAGGCTTATTATCAATAACTCATAGTTCTTTAAGATTAGAGAATTAATAAATGTCACCTGGACCGCTAGAAACTGTTTACAATATCTAATAATATACTAAAACTGGTAAATTTAAGAGGATGGTTCAAAAGAATACACAAAAGTACATGCAGCTGCTTAGTTTCGTGGTAGGGTTATTATCAATAACTCATAGTTCTTTAAGATTAGAGAATTAATAGATGTCACCTGGACCGCTAGAAACTGTTTAATACATCTATATTTTTCAGTTTTGTGGTATTTATTGTCTACAATTCAGACATTTCTTTTTAAATCCATATATTTGGTCACGAGGACACTTGCACTCCATGCAAGTTAGATAGATACAAATATTCAGATAAGAACCCTCAACAACGCACCGATATTATGAAATCCAGAAGGTTGGTGCATGTTTGTTGCACCATGTTTTAACATTGTTTGTACCCTGTTGCTAAAATAGTTATTTTATGTGTAGTCATTTTTCATAGATAGCCACACGGTCACAGGTATATCAACGAATAAGTCAGTAACTTTCATTTCCTGGTGACAATAATCCAATCCCGGGCCGTTACGGCACGGGTCATACTCTAGTCATTCTTACAAAAATAAATGGTTTTTGTCTAATCTGACGGTTACAGACAAGCCTTTTTAAGAGATCAATGGTAGCAATTTCTTTCAAAATGGGAAGGATAAATCGTGTCTCAGAACTAACCCCCTTTTAAAGTCTCCATCCGACGTCTGTGATCTCTTATGGCTGGAAATCAACATTTTCTTCGCCTTCTCCTCCTCCTCCTCCGATTGTTCTTCTGTTATAGAACAATAAAACCCTTTAACACCACCATTCAATCTGTTTGATTCAGACGTTATGAAAACACCATTACGTTCCCTTGAAATATTCGACTATATAAATCCCCAAAAAAAAGTTTTCCGGCGCAGAATCTCAATGCTTACCAATCGCCTTTTCCTATCAAGATGCATGTAAGTTTCTGTGATTTTGGTACTCTTCCGGAGAAAATTTTATGATTTTGGTAGCATTGCCTGTTTTTGTTGTTGCGGATTTTGGAGCACCACAGAATTATAGTTCAGAGTGAAGCGTCAATCTCAGGTAAGTGTCAATTGAATTTCATTCCGTTTGAATTGAATTATTCAACTTTCAACTGTTTGTTATAATGCACGTCAGTTTTGGATTATGGGAACCCATTTTAATCAAAAATGTTAGTCACATACCAAGGTAATAATGCTTACCAATCCCCTTTTCCCTATCATCAGCTGACCTTATGATGATATAGGAACCCATTTTCATAAGGACCTTCAAACTCAATCTTTTCAAGCATTTGTGTAACTTATTAATCTCTTTTATGTCAACCATACATTTTGTTTACATAGCCATTCTATCGAGAAGTTTGTTATGTCTTTCTTCAACCATAATTAAAATGGTAAATATAAATCTAAAGTGAAAACTATAAATGTAATACTGTAATACAATCAGCTTTCCGGGTAAAGCTAAACCATGAAAGAAGAAGAAGTCCCAACTAAATCTAAACCAAACTGCGAGTACAGTTTGTTGTTAAAATGGTCAGAGGAACTGATGTTGAGCATTAATCTTAGTATCTTAGTCTAACTTATTTCATTTTAATATTCTTTTGATTTTATAGATTGTTATTATTCATCTTTTGATCTCATATGTTTTTTCAAAAGATTTGATTTGATTTTCCTATACATGCCTTTTCTGTTTTCCCACCACGCAAGCAAGAAATTTCAGGTACCCATTTCTCTTTGTCTCTCTCATACTCGCAACTGCAATTTCGTTTCCATGCGTCATCTGTTAATGTCAATCTTTGTTAATATTGTTTTGGTCTTTGTTGGTTGTTTTCATTTAGTTTTTTCCTAGACTCACAATGGTTTTAGTACAAAACAAATGCTTCCCAAAATGACTGATTGTTTTGTATTAAGTTATGGTGGTTACAAAGATCTTAAATGCTTCCCAAAGTATTAGATAGGAATCAAGTTGAAGTAAATTAATACCTAAGTTGTAAACATTAAAGAGGTATAAGCTTAAGACTAGATCTTCTCTCCTAGATGTTGAATGCCCTTAGTTTGTTGGTGAGGCTTGGTATTTATAGCCCCTTCTTCTCCAGGTATATATTTTCTGTCTTTGGATCCACCGTTCCTTGATATACCTTCCGTAAAAATGGTACCTTCGTTCTCCGCGTGCTTTCTCCAGTCGAACTATGCCACCTCAGCTGACCCACGTTCCTTCAGGATTTTCCCAGCCTTAGTACAGACTGTACCTTCGCTCACCGCTGGCCTTTCCCATTCAGGTTCCGCCACATCATCTCTCTTAAGGTGCTTGGATTATGCGTGTAGATAAGAGATTTGTGCATTTAATGCTGATTAGATATGTCATCTACCTCTGTCCCTTCGTGATGCAGATGAGCAGGCTATAGCCTATTTGGAGGCTAAAAATCCAAGTGTCGTAATTTAGATCCTTAGGGGTCCATTTTGATGGGAAACAATCCAAAGAACAGGACAAGGAATCTTCGATTGCCTTGGTCTTCAGAATTTAGCCAAATTCCATCGTTTAGGGCATCAAACATACGTTTTTGCTATTTTAGGAAAGTTTTTATTTTGTTAATAACTCTTTCGTTAGGAGTCTGTTTGGCCGCCGTTTGAGGCGAATTGTTTTATTTTATGAGTACTTTCATTATTTTAGGTCGACCAAAATTTTCCAAAAATAGCAAATTAGGGTCTGAGTCGGTTTAGGGTTTTTTTTCATCCTTTCTTGACTAGCAAGTTAGGGTTTTTCCCCAAGTCTATAAAAGAGTCCATCATAAATTGTTTAGGGCAACTTTTTTTGGAATATATATCTTCTTTATCAAACTTTGTTCAAGTTTAATCGATTTTTATCTAAAGTTGGGAAACCGAAGTCTAGATATTAATCAACGTTCTTAGTCGATATTCCTAGGAATATTTGAAGTCTGAACAACACTTCTCTTTTCTCTAGTTTCTCTAATATCCGCTGCATCATAAAGTTACCAGTTTTACTATATTATTAGATGTTTTAAACAGTTTCTACCGGTCCAGGTGACATCTATAAATTATTTAATCTTAAAAAACTATGAGTTATTGATAATAAGCATACTACGAAACTAAGCAGTCACCTATACTTCTGTGTATTATTTTGAACCGTCCTCTTAAAATTACTAGTTAGTATATTATTAGATGTTTTAAACAGTTTCTAGCGGTCCAGGTGACATCTATTAATTCTCTAATCTTAAAAACTATGAGTTATTGATAATAAGCCTACTACGAAACTAAGAAGATGCCTATACTTTTGTGTATTATTTTGAACCATCCTCTTAAATTTACCTGTTTTAGTATATTATTAGATGTTTTAAACAGTTTCTAGCAGTCCAGGTGACATCTATCAATTCTCTAATCTTAAAGAACTACGAGTTATTGATAATAAGCATACTACGAAACTAAGCAATTGCCAATACTTTTTTGTATTCTTTTGAACCATCCTCTTAAATTTACCAGTTTTAGTATATTATTAGATGTTTTAAACAGTTTCTAGCGGTCCAGGTGACATCTATTAATTCTCTAATCTTAAAGAACTATGAGCTATTGATAATAAGCATACTACGAAACTAAGCAATTTCCAATACTTTTTTGTATTCTTTTGAACCATCCTCTTAAATTTACCAGTTTTAGTATATTATTAGATGTTTTAAACAGTTTCTAGCGGTCCAGGTAACATCTATTAATTCTTTAATCTTTAAGAACTATGAGTCATTGATAATAAGCATACAACGAAACTAAGAAGTCACCTATACTTCTGTGCATTCCATTGAACCGTCCTCTTAAATTTACTAGTTTTATTATATTATTAGATGTTTTAAACAGTTTCTAGCGGTCCAGGTGACATCTATTAATTCTCTAATCTTAAAAATTATGAGTTATTGATAATAAGCCTACTACGAAACTAAGCAGCTGCCTATACTTTTGTGTATTCTTTTGAACCATCCTCTTAAATTTACCTGTTTTAGTATATTATTTTATGTTTTAAACAGTTTCTAGCGGTCCAGGTGACATCTATTAATTCTCTAATCTTAAAGAACTACGAGTTATTGATAATAAGCATACTACGAAACTAAGCAATTGCCAATACTTTTTTGTATTCTTTTGAACCATCCTCTTAAATTTACCAGTTTTAGTATATTATTAGATGTTTTAAACAGTTTCTAGCGGTCCAGGTGACATCTATTAATTCTCTAATCTTAAAGAACTATGAGCTATTGATTATAAGAACACTACAAAACTGAGTAATTGCCAATACTTTTGCGTATTATTTTGAACCATACTCTTAAATTTACCAGTTTTAGTATATTATTAGATGTTTTAAACAATTTCTAGCGGTCCAGGTGACATCTATTAACTCTCTAATCTTAAAGAACTATGAGTTATTGATAATAAGCCTACTACAAAACTAAGCAGCTTCCTGTACTTTTGTGTATTCTTTTGAACCGTCCTCTTAAATTTACTAGTTTTAGTATATTCTTAGATGTTTTAAACAGTTTCTAATTGTCCAGGTGACATCTATTAATTCTCTAATCTTAAAAACTATGAGTTATTGATAATAAGCCTACGACGAAACTAAGCAGCTGCCTATACTTTTGTGTATTCTTTTGAACCATCCTCTTAAATTTACTTGTTTTAGTATATTATTATATGTTTTAAACAGTTTCTAGCGGTCCAGGTGACATCTATTAATACTCTAATCTTAAAGAACTATGAGTTATAGATAATAAGCATACTACGAAACTAAGCAATTGCCAATACTTTTTTGTATTCTTTTGAACCATCCTCTTAAATTTACCAGTTTTAGTATATTATTAGATGTTTTAAACAGTTTCTAGCGGTCCAGGTGACATCTATTAATTCTCTAATCTTAAAGAACTATGAGCTATTGATAATAAGCACACTACGAAACTGAGTAATTGCCAATACTTTTGCGTATTATTTTGAACCATACTCTTAAATTTACCAGTTTTAGTATATTATTAGATGTTTTAAACAGTTTCTAGCGGTCCAGGTGACATCTATTAATTCTCTAATCTTAAAGAACTATGAGCTATTGATAATAACCCTACTACGAAACTAAGCAACTGCCTGTACTTTTTTGTATTCTTTTCAACCATCATCTTAAATTTACTAGTTTTAGTATATCATTAGATGTTTTAAACAGGTTCTAGCGGTCCAGGTGACATCTATTAATTCTCTAATCTTAAAGAACTATGAGTTATTGATAATAAGCCTACTACAAAAATAAGCAGCTGCCTATACTTTTGTGTATTCTTTTGAACCATCCTCTTAAGGTTACCAGTTTTACTATATTATTAGACGTTTTAAACAGTTTCTACCGGTCCAGGTGACATCTATTAATACTCTAATCTTAAAGAACTATGAGTTATTGATATATGCCTACTACGAAGCAGCTACCTATACTTTTGCGTATTCTTTTGAACCATCCTCTTAAATTTACCAGTTTTAGTATATTATTAGATGTTTTAAACAGTTTCTAGCGGTCAAGGTAATATCTATTAATTCTTTAATTTTAAAGAACTATGAGTTATTGATAATAAGCATACTACGAAACTAAGCAGTCACCTATACTTCTGTGTATTCTTTTGAACCGTCCTCTTAAATTTACTAGTTAGTATATTATTAGATGATTTAAACAGTTTCTAGCGGTCCAGGTGACATCTATTAATTCTCTAATCTTAAAAACTATGAGTTATTGATAATAAGCCTACTACGAAACTAAGCAGATGCCTATACTTTTGTGTATTCTTTTGAACCATCCTCTTAAATTTACCAGTTTTAGTATATTATTAGATGTTTTAAATAGTTTATAGCGGTCCAGGTGACATCTATTAATTCTCTAATCTTAAAGAACTATGAGCTATTGATAATAAGCATACTACGAAACTAAGCAATTGCCAATACTTTTTTGTATTCTTTTGAACCATCCTCTCAAATTTACCAGTTTTAGTATATTCTTAGATGTTTTAAACAGTTTATAGCGGTCCAGGTAACATCTATTAATTCTTTAATCTTTAAGAACTATGAGTCATTGATAATAAGCATACTACGAAACTAAGCAGTCACCTATACTTCTGTGCATTCCATTGAACCGTCCTCTTAAATTTACTAGTTTTATTATATTATTAGATGTTTTAAACAGTTTCTAGCGGTCCAGGTGACATCTATTAATTCTCTAATCTTAAAAGTTATGAGTTATTGATAATAAGCCTACTACGAAACTTAGCAGCTGCCTATACTTTTGTATATTCTTTTGAACCATCCTCTTAAATTTACCTGTTTTAGTATATTATTATATGTTTTAAACAGTTTCTAGTGGTCCAGGTGACATCTATTAATTCTCTAATCTTAAAGAACTACGAGTTATTGATAATAAGCATACTACGAAACTAAGCAATTTCCAATACTTTTTTGTATTCTTTTGAACCATCCTCTTAAATTTACCAGTTTTAGTATATTATTAGATGTTTTAAACAGTTTCTAGCGGTCCAGGTGACATCTATTAATTCTCTAATCTTAAAGAACTATGAGCTATTTATAATAAGCATACTACGAAACTAAGCAATTGCCAATACTTTTTTGTATTCTTTTGAACCATCCTCTTAAATTTACTTGTTATAGTATATTATTAGATGTTTTAAACAGTTTCTAGCGGTCCAGGTGACATCTATTAATACTCTAATCTTAAAGAACTATGAGTTATTGATAATAAGCATACTACGAAACTAAGCAATTGCCAATACTTTTGTGTATTCTTTTGAACCATACTCTTAAATTTACCAGATTTAGTATATTATTAGATGTTTAAACAGTTTCTAGCGGTCCAGGTGACATCTATTAATACTTTAATCTTAAAGAACTATGAGTTATTGATAATAAGCCTACTACGAAACTAAGCAGCTGCCTATACTTTTGTGTATTCTTTTGAACCATCCTCTTAAATTTACCAGTTTTAGTTTATTATTAGATGTTTTAAAAAGTTTCTAGCTGTTCAGGTGACATCTATTAATTCTTTAATCTTAAAGAACTATGAGTTATTGATAATAACCCTACTACGAAACTAAGCAACTGCCTATACTTTTTTGTATTATTTTCAACCATCATCTTAAATTTACTAGTTTTAGTATATTATTAGATGTTTAAACAGTTTCTAGCGGTCCAGGTGACATCTATTAATACTTTAATCTTAAAGAACTATGAGTTATTGATAATAAGCCTACTACGAAACTAAGCAGCTGCCTATACTTTTGTGTATTCTTTTGAACCATCCTCTTAAATTTACCAGTTTTAGTTTATTATTAGATGTTTTAAACAGTTTCTAGCTGTTCAGGTGACATCTATTAATTCTTTAATCTTAAAGAACTATGAGTTATTGATAATAACCCTACTACGAAACTAAGCAACTGCCTATACTTTTTTGTATTCTATTCAACCATCATCTTAAATTTACTAGTTTTAGTATATCATTAGATGTTTTAAACAGGTTCTAGCGGTCCAGGTGACATCTATTAATTCTCTAATCTTAAAAATTATGAGTTATTGATAATAAGCCTACTACGAAACTTAGCAGCTGCCTATACTTTTGTATATTCTTTTGAACCATCCTCTTAAATTTACCTGTTTTAGTATATTATTATATGTTTTAAACAGTTTCTAGTGGTCCAGGTGACATCTATTAATTCTCTAATCTTAAAGAACTACGAGTTATTGATAATAAGCATACTACGAAACTAAGCAATTGCCAATACTTTTTTGTATTCTTTTGAACCATCCTCTTAAATTTACCAGTTTTAGTATATTATTATATGTTTTAAACAGTTTCTAGCGGTCCAGGTGACATCTATTAATTCTCTAATCTTAAAGAACTATGAGCTATTGATAATAAGCATACTACGAAACTAAGCAACTGCCAATACTTTTTTGTATTCTTTTGAACCATCCTCTTAAATTTACCAGTTTTAGTATATTATTAGATGTTTTAAACAGTTTCTAGCGGTCCAGGTGACATCTATTAATTTTCTAATCTTAAAGAACTATGAGCTATTGATAATAAGCATACTACGAAACTTAGCAGCTGCCTATACTTTTGTATATTCTTTTGAACCATCCTCTTAAATTTACCTGTTTTAGTATATTATTATATGTTTTAAACAGTTTCTATTGGTCCAGGTGACATCTATTAATTCTCTAATCTTAAAGAACTACGAGTTATTGATAATAAGCATACTACGAAACTAAGCAATTGCCAATACTTTTTTGTATTCTTTTGAACCATCCTCTTAAATTTACCAGTTTTAGTATATTATCAGATGTTTTAAACAATTTCTAGCGGTCCAGATAACATCTATTAATTCTTTAATCTTTAAGAACTATGAGTCAGCGATAATAAGCATACTACGAAACTAAGCAGTCACCTATACTTTTGTGCATTCCATTGAACCGTCCTCTTAATTTTACTAGTTTTATTATATTATTAGATGTTTTAAACAGTTTATAGCGGTCCAGGTGACATCTATTAATTCTCTAATCTTAAAAATTATGAGTTATTGATAATAAGCCTACTACGAAACTAAGCAGCTGCCTATACTTTTGTGTATTCTTTTGAACCATCCTCTTAAATTTACCAGTTTTTGTATATTATTAGATGTTTTAAACAGTTTCTAGAGGTCCAGGTGACATCTATTCATTATCTAATCTTAAAGAACTATGAGTTATTGACAATAAGCGTACTACAAAAATAAGCAGCTGCCTATACTTTTGTGTATTATTTTAAACCATCCTCTTAAGTTTACCAGTTTTACTGTATTATTAGATGTTTTAAACAGTTTTTACCGGTCCAGGTGACATCTATAAATTATTTAATCTTAAAGAACTATGAGTTATTGATAATATGCCTACTGCGAAACTAAGCAACTGCCTATAGTTTTGTGTATTCATTTGAACCATCCTCTTAAATTTACTAGTTTTAGTATATTATATGATGTTTAAATCAGTTTCTAGCGGTCGAGGTGACATCTATTAATTCTCTAATCTTAAAGAACTATGAGTTATTGATAATTAGCATACTACGAAACTATGCAATTGCCAATACTTTTGTGTATTCTTTTGAACCATCCTCTTAAATTTACCAGTTTTAGTATATTATTAGATGTTTTAAATAGTTTCTAGCGGTCTAGGTGACATCTATTAATTCTCTAATCTTAAGGAACTATGAGCTGTTGATAATATGCATACTACGAAACTAAGCAATTTCCAATACTTTTTTGTATTCTTTTGAACCATCCTCTTAAATTTACCAGTTTTAGTATATTATTAGATGTTTTAAACAGTTTCTAGCGGTCCAGGTGACATCTATTAATTCTCTAATTTTAAAGAACTATGAGCTATTGATAATAAGCATACTACGAAACTAAGCAATTGCCAATACTTTTTTGTATTCTTTTGAACCATCCTCTTAAATTTACTTGTTATAGTATATTATTAGATGTTTTAAACAGTTTCTAGCGGTCCAGGTGACATCTATTAATACTCTAATCTTAAAGAACTATGAGTTATTGATAATAAGCATCCTACGAAACTAAGCAATTGCCAATACTTTTGTGTATTCTTTTGAACCATACTCTTAAATTTACCAGATTTAGTATATTATTAGATGTTTAAACAGTTTCTAGCGGTCCATGTGACATCTATTAATACTTTAATCTTAAAGAACTATGAGTTATTGATAATAAGCCTACTACGAAACTAAGCAGCTGCCTATACTTTTGTGTATTCTTTTGAACCATCCTCTTAAATTTACCAGTTTTAGTTTATTATTAGATGTTTTAAAAAGTTTCTAGCTGTTCAGGTGACATCTATTAATTCTTTAATCTTAAAGAACTATGAGTTATTGATAATAACCCTACTACGAAACTAAGCAACTGCCTATACTTTTTTGTATTATTTTCAACCATCATCTTAAATTTACTAGTTTTAGTATATTATTAGATGTTTAAACAGTTTCTAGCGGTCCAGGTGACATCTATTAATACTTTAATCTTAAAGAACTATGAGTTATTGATAATAAGCCTACTACGAAACTAAGCAGCTGCCTATACTTTTGTGTATTCTTTTGAACCATCCTCTTAAATTTACCAGTTTTAGTTTATTATTAGATGTTTTAAACAGTTTCTAGCTGTTCAGGTGACATCTATTAATTCTTTAATCTTAAAGAACTATGAGTTATTGATAATAACCCTACTACGAAACTAAGCAACTGCCTATACTTTTTTGTATTATTTTCAACCATCATCTTAAATTTACTAGTTTTAGTATATTATTAGATGTTTAAACAATTTCTAGCGGTCCAGGTGACATCTATTAATACTTTAATCTTAAAGAACTATGAGTTATTGATAATAAGCCTACTACGAAACTAAGCAGCTGCCTATACTTTTGTGTATTCTTTTGAACCATCCTCTTAAATTTACCAGTTTTAGTTTATTATTAGATGTTTTAAACAGTTTCTAGCTGCTCAGGTGACATCTATTAATTCTTTAATCTTAAAGAACTATGAGTTATTGATAATAACCCTACTACGAAACTAAGCAACTGCCTATACTTTTTTGTATTCTATTCAACCATCATCTTAAATTTACTAGTTTTAGTATATCATTAGATGTTTTAAACAGGTTCTAGCGGTCCAGGTGACATCTATTAATTCTCTAATCTTAAAAATTATGAGTTATTGATAATAAGCCTACTACGAAACTTAGCAGCTGCCTATACTTTTGTATATTCTTTTGAACCATCCTCTTAAATTTACCTGTTTTAGTATATTATTATATGTTTTAAACAGTTTCTAGTGGTCCAGGTGACATCTATTAATTCTCTAATCTTAAAGAACTACGAGTTATTGATAATAAGCATACTACGAAACTAAGCAATTGCCAATACTTTTTTGTATTCTTTTGAACCATCCTCTTAAATTTACCAGTTTTAGTATATTATTATATGTTTTAAACAGTTTCTAGCGGTCCAGGTGACATCTATTAATTCTCTAATCTTAAAGAACTATGAGCTATTGATAATAAGCATACTACGAAACTAAGCAACTGCCAATACTTTTTTGTATTCTTTTGAACCATCCTCTTAAATTTACCAGTTTTAGTATATTATTAGATGTTTTAAACAGTTTCTAGCGGTCCAGGTGACATCTATTAATTCTCTAATCTT
This sequence comes from Papaver somniferum, assembly GCF_003573695.1. Classification (NCBI taxonomy): domain Eukaryota; kingdom Viridiplantae; phylum Streptophyta; class Magnoliopsida; order Ranunculales; family Papaveraceae; genus Papaver; species Papaver somniferum. Next base: position 4,134,238 of record NW_020622492.1, read on the forward strand.
AAAGAACTATGAGCTATTGATAATAAGCATACTACGAAACTTAGCAGCTGCCTATACTTTTGTATATTCTTTTGAACCATCCTCTTAAATTTACCTGTTTTAGTATATTATTATATGTTTTAAACAGTTTCTATTGGTCCAGGTGACATCTATTAATTCTCTAATCTTAAAGAACTACGAGTTATTGATAATAAGCATACTACGAAACTAAGCAATTGCCAATACTTTTTTGTATTCTTTTGAACCATCCTCTTAAATTTACCAGTTTTAGTATATTATCAGATGTTTTAAACAATTTCTAGCGGTCCAGATAACATCTATTAATTCTTTAATCTTTAAGAACTATGAGTCAGCGATAATAAGCATACTACGAAACTAAGCAGTCACCTATACTTCTGTGCATTCCATTGAACCGTCCTCTTAATTTTACTAGTTTTATTATATTATTAGATGTTTTAAACAGTTTATAGCGGTCCAGGTGACATCTATTAATTCTCTAATCTTAAAAATTATGAGTTATTGATAATAAGCCTACTACGAAACTAAGCAGCTGCCTATACTTTTGTGTATTCTTTTGAACCATCCTCTTAAATTTACCAGTTTTAGTATATTATTAGATGTTTTAAACAGTTTCTAGAGGTCCAGGTGACATCTATTCATTATCTAATCTTAAAGAACTATGAGTTATTGACAATAAGCGTACTACAAAAATAAGCAGCTGCCTATACTTTTGTGTATTATTTTAAACCATCCTCTTAAGTTTACCAGTTTTACTGTATTATTAGATGTTTTAAACAGTTTTTACCGGTCCAGGTGACATCTATAAGTTATTTAATCTTAAAGAACTATGAGTTATTGATAATATGCCTACTGCGAAACTAAGCAGCTGCCTATAGTTTTGTGTATTCATTTGAACCATCCTCTTAAATTTACCAGTTTTAGTATATTATAGGATGTTTAAATCAGTTTCTAGCGGTCGAGGTGACATCTATTAATTCTCTAATCTTAAAGAACTATGAGTTATTGATAATTAGCATACTACGAAACTATGCAATTGCCAATACTTTTGTGTATTCTTTTGAACCATCCTCTTAAATTTACCAGTTTTAGTATATTATTAGATGTTTTAAATAGTTTCTAGCGGTCCAGGTGACATCTATTAATTCTCTAATCTTAAGGAACTATGAGCTGTTGATAATATGCATACTACGAAACTAAGCAATTGCCAATACTTTTTTATATTCTTTTGAACCATCCTCTTAAATTTACCAGTTTTAGTATATTATTAGATGTTTTAAACAGTTTCTAACGGTCCAGGTAACATCTATTAATTCTTTAATCTTTAAGAACTATGAGTCATTGATAATAAGCATACTACGAAACTAAGCAGTCACCTATACTTCTGCGCATTCCATTGAACCGTCCTCTTAAATTTACTAGTTTTATTATATTATTATTATATGTTTTAAACAGATTCTAGTGGTCCAGGTGACATCTATTAATTCTCTAATCCTAAAAATTATGAGTTATTGATAATAAGCCTATTACGAAACTAAGCAGCTGCCTATACTTTTGTGTATTCTTTTGAACCATCCTATTAAATTTACCTATTTTAGTATATTATTAAATGTTTTAAACAGTTTCTAGCGGTCCAGGTGACATCTATTAATTATCTAATCTTAAAGAACTATGAGTTATTGATAATAAGCATACTACGAACCTAAGCAATTGCCAATAATTTTGTGTATTCTTTTGAACCATCCTCTTAAATTTACCAGTTTTAGTATATTATTAGATGTTTTAAACAGCTTCTAGCTGTCCAGGTGACATCTATTAATTATCTAATCTTAAAAAACTACGAGTTATTGATAATAAGCCTACTACAAAAATAAACAGCTGCCTATACTTTTGTGTATTCTTTTGAACCATCCTCTTAAGTTTACCAGTTTTACTATATTATTATATGTTTTAAACAGTTTCTACCGGTCCAGGTGACATCTATTAATTCTCTAATCTTAAAAATTATGAGTTATTGATAATAAGCCTACTACGAAACTAAGCAGCTGCCTATACTTTTGTGTATTCTTTTGAACCATCCTCTTAAATTTACCAGTTTTAGTATATTATTAGATGTTTTAAACAGTTTCTAGAGGTCCAGGTGACATCTATTCATTATCTAATCTTAAAGAACTATGAGTTATTGACAATAAGCGTACTACAAAAATAAGCAGCTGCCTATACTTTTGTGTATTATTTTAAACCATCATCTTAAGTTTACCAGTTTTACTGTATTATTAGATGTTTTAAACAGTTTTTACCGGTCCAGGTGACATCTATAAATTATTTAATCTTAAAGAACTATGAGTTATTGATAATATGCCTACTGCGAAACTAAGCAGCTGCCTATAGTTTTGTGTATTCATTTGAACCATCCTCTTAAATTTACCAGTTTTAGTATATTATATGATGTTTAAATCAGTTTCTAGCGGTCGAGGTGACATCTATTAATTCTCTAATCTTAAAGAACTATGAGTTATTGATAATTAGCATACTACGAAACTATGCAATTGCCAATACTTTTGTGTATTCTTTTGAACCATCCTCTTAAATTTACCAGTTTTAGTATATTATTAGATGTTTTAAATAGTTTCTAGCGGTCCAGGTGACATCTATTAATTCTCTAATCTTAAGGAACTATGAGCTGTTGATAATATGCATACTACGAAACTAAGCAATTTCCAATACTTTTTTGTATTCTTTTGAACCATCCTCTTAAATTTACCAGTTTTAGTATATTATTAGATGTTTTAAACAGTTTCTAGCGGTCCAGGTGACATCTATTAATTCTCTAATCTTAAAGAACTATGAGTCATTGATAATAAGCATACTACGAAACTAAGCAGTCACCTATACTTCTGCGCATTCCATTGAACCGTCCTCTTAAATTTACTAGTTTTATTATATTATTATTATATGTTTTAAACAGATTCTAGTGGTCCAGGTGACATCTATTAATTCTCTAATCCTAAAAATTATGAGTTATTGATAATAAGCCTATTACGAAACTAAGCAGCTGCCTATACTTTTGTGTATTCTTTTGAACCATCCTATTAAATTTACCTATTTTAGTATATTATTAAATGTTTTAAACAGTTTCTAGCGGTCCAGGTGACATCTATTAATTATCTAATCTTAAAGAACTATGAGTTATTGATAATAAGCATACTACGAACCTAAGCAATTGCCAATAATTTTGTGTATTCTTTTGAACCATCCTCTTAAATTTACCAGTTTTAGTATATTATTAGATGTTTTAAACAGCTTCTAGCTGTCCAGGTGACATCTATTAATTATCTAATCTTAAAAAACTATGAGTTATTGATAATAAGCCTACTACAAAAATAAACAGCTGCCTATACTTTTGTGTATTCTTTTGAACCATCCTCTTAAGTTTACCAGTTTTACTATATTATTATATGTTTTAAACAGTTTCTACCGGTCCAGGTGACATCTATTAATTCTCTAATCTTAAAAATTATGAGTTATTGATAATAAGCCTACTACGAAACTAAGCAGCTGCCTATACTTTTGTGTATTCTTTTGAACCATCCTCTTAAATTTACCAGTTTTAGTATATTATTAGATGTTTTAAACAGTTTCTAGAGGTCCAGGTGACATCTATTCATTATCTAATCTTAAAGAACTATGAGTTATTGACAATAAGCGTACTACAAAAATAAGCAGCTGCCTATACTTTTGTGTATTATTTTAAACCATCCTCTTAAGTTTACCAGTTTTACTGTATTATTAGATGTTTTAAACAGTTTTTACCGGTCCAGGTGACATCTATAAGTTATTTAATCTTAAAGAACTATGAGTTATTGATAATATGCCTACTGCGAAACTAAGCAGCTGCCTATAGTTTTGTGTATTCATTTGAACCATCCTCTTAAATTTACCAGTTTTAGTATATTATAGGATGTTTAAATCAGTTTCTAGCGGTCGAGGTGACATCTATTAATTCTCTAATCTTAAAGAACTATGAGTTATTGATAATTAGCATACTACGAAACTATGCAATTGCCAATACTTTTGTGTATTCTTTTGAACCATCCTCTTAAATTTACCAGTTTTAGTATATTATTAGATGTTTTAAATAGTTTCTAGCGGTCTAGGTGACATCTATTAATTCTCTAATCTTAAGGAACTATGAGCTGTTGATAATATGCATACTACGAAACTAAGCAATTTCCAATACTTTTTTGTATTCTTTTGAACCATCCTCTTAAATTTACCAGTTTTAGTATATTATTAGATGTTTTAAACAGTTTCTAGCGGTCCAGGTGACATCTATTAATTCTCTAATTTTAAAGAACTATGAGCTATTGATAATAAGCATACTACGAAACTAAGCAATTGCCAATACTTTTTTGTATTCTTTTGAACCATCCTCTTAAATTTACTTGTTATAGTATATTATTAGATGTTTTAAACAGTTTCTAGCGGTCCAGGTGACATCTATTAATACTCTAATCTTAAAGAACTATGAGTTATTGATAATAAGCATCCTACGAAACTAAGCAATTGCCAATACTTTTGTGTATTCTTTTGAACCATACTCTTAAATTTACCAGATTTAGTATATTATTAGATGTTTAAACAGTTTCTAGCGGTCCAGGTGACATCTATTAATACTTTAATCTTAAAGAACTATGAGTTATTGATAATAAGCCTACTACGAAACTAAGCAGCTGCCTATACTTTTGTGTATTCTTTTGAACCATCCTCTTAAATTTACCAGTTTTAGTTTATTATTAGATGTTTTAAACAGTTTCTAGCTGTTCAGGTGACATCTATTAATTCTTTAATCTTAAAGAACTATGAGTTATTGATAATAACCCTACTACGAAACTAAGCAACTGCCTATACTTTTTTGTATTATTTTCAACCATCATCTTAAATTTACTAGTTTTAGTATATTATTAGATGTTTAAACAGTTTCTAGCGGTCCAGGTGACATCTATTAATACTTTAATCTTAAAGAACTATGAGTTATTGATAATAAGCCTACTACGAAACTAAGCAGCTGCCTATACTTTTGTGTATTCTTTTGAACCATCCTCTTAAATTTACCAGTTTTAGTTTATTATTAGATGTTTTAAACAGTTTCTAGCTGTTCAGGTGACATCTATTAATTCTTTAATCTTAAAGAACTATGAGTTATTGATAATAACCCTACTACGAAACTAAGCAACTGCCTATACTTTTTTGTATTCTTTTCAACCATCATCTTAAATTTACTAGTTTTAGTATATCATTAGATGTTTTAAACAGGTTCTAGCGTTCCAGGTGACATCTATTAATTCTCTAATCTTAAAAATTATGAGTTATTGATAATAAGCCTACTACGAAACTTAGCAGCTGCCTATACTTTTGTATATTCTTTTGAACCATCCTCTTAAATTTACCTGTTTTAGTATATTATTATATGTTTTAAACAGTTTCTAGTGGTCCAGGTGACATCTATTAATTCTCTAATCTTAAAGAACTACGAGTTATTGATAATAAACATACTACGAAACTAAGCAATTGCCAATACTTTTTTGTATTCTTTTGAACCATCCTCTTAAATTTACCAGTTTTAGTATATTATTATATGTTTTAAACAGTTTCTAGCGGTCCAGGTGACATCTATTAATTCTCTAATCTTAAAGAACTATGAGCTATTGATAATAAGCATACTACGAAACTAAGCAACTGCCAATACTTTTTTGTATTCTTTTGAACCATCCTCTTAAATTTACCAGTTTTAGTATATTATTAGATGTTTTAAACAGTTTCTAGCGGTCCAGGTGACATCTATTAATTCTCTAATCTTAAAGAACTATGAGCTATTGATAATAAGCATACTACGAAACTTAGCAGCTGCCTATACTTTTGTATATTCTTTTGAACCATCCTCTTAAATTTACCTGTTTTAGTATATTATTATATGTTTTAAACAGTTTCTATTGGTCCAGGTGACATCTATTAATTCTCTAATCTTAAAGAACTACGAGTTATTGATAATAAGCATACTACGAAACTAAGCAATTGCCAATACTTTTTTGTATTCTTTTGAACCATCCTCTTAAATTTACCAGTTTTAGTATATTATCAGATGTTTTAAACAATTTCTAGCGGTCCAGATAACATCTATTAATTCTTTAATCTTTAAGAACTATGAGTCAGCGATAATAAGCAAACTACGAAACTAAGCAGTCACCTATACTTCTGTGCATTCCATTGAACCGTCCTCTTAATTTTACTAGTTTTATTATATTATTAGATGTTTTAAACAGTTTATAGCGGTCCAGGTGACATCTATTAATTCTCTAATCTTAAAAATTATGAGTTATTGATAATAAGCCTATTACGAAACTAAGCAGCTGCCTATACTTTTGTGTATTCTTTTGAACCATCCTATTAAATTTACCTGTTTTAGTATATTATTATATGTTTTAAACAGTTTCTAGAGGTCCAGGTGACATCTATTCATTATCTAATCTTAAAGAACTATGAGTTATTGACAATAAGCGTACTACAAAAATAAGCAGCTGCCTATACTTTTGTGTATTATTTAAAACCATCCTCTTAAGTTTACCAGTTTTACTGTATTATTAGATGTTTTAAACAGTTTTTACCGGTCCAGGTGACATCTATAAGTTATTTAATCTTAAAGAACTATGAGTTATTGATAATATGCCTACTGCGAAACTAAGCAGCTGCCTATAGTTTTGTGTATTCATTTGAACCATCCTCTTAAATTTACCAGTTTTAGTATATTATAGGATGTTTAAATCAGTTTCTAGCGGTCGAGGTGACATCTATTAATTCTCTAATCTTAAAGTACTATGAGTTATTGATAATTAGCATACTACGAAACTATGCAATTGCCAATACTTTTGTGTATTCTTTTGAACCATCCTCTTAAATTTACCAGTTTTAGTATATTATTAGATGTTTTAAATAGTTTCTAGCGGTCCAGGTGACATCTATTAATTCTCTAATCTTAAGGAACTATGAGCTGTTGATAATATGCATACTACGAAACTAAGCAATTGCCAATACTTTTTTATATTCTTTTGAACCATCCTCTTAAATTTACCAGTTTTAGTATATTATTAGATGTTTTAAACAGTTTCTAACGGTCCAGGTAACATCTATTAATTCTTTAATCTTTAAGAACTATGAGTCATTGATAATAAGCATACTACGAAACTAAGCAGTCACCTATACTTCTGCGCATTCCATTGAACCGTCCTCTTAAATTTACTAGTTTTATTATATTATTATTATATGTTTTAAACAGATTCTAGTGGTCCAGGTGACATCTATTAATTCTCTAATCCTAAAAATTATGAGTTATTGATAATAAGCCTATTACGAAACTAAGCAGCTGCCTATACTTTTGTGTATTCTTTTGAACCATCCTATTAAATTTACCTATTTTAGTATATTATTAAATGTTTTAAACAGTTTCTAGCGGTCCAGGTGACATCTATTAATTATCTAATCTTAAAGAACTATGAGTTATTGATAATAAGCATACTACGAACCTAAGCAATTGCCAATAATTTTGTGTATTCTTTTGAACCATCCTCTTAAATTTACCAGTTTTAGTATATTATTAGATGTTTTAAACAGCTTCTAGCTGTCCAGGTGACATCTATTAATTATCTAATCTTAAAAAACTATGAGTTATTGATAATAAGCCTACTACAAAAATAAACAGCTGCTTATACTTTTGTGTATTCTTTTGAACCATCCTCTTAAGTTTACCAGTTTTACTATATTATTATATGTTTTAAACAGTTTCTACCGGTCCTGATGACATCTATAAATTATGTAATCTTAAAGAACTATGAGTTATTGATAATATGCCTACTACGAAACTAAGCAGCTGCCTATAGTTTTGTGTATTCATTTGAACCATCCTCTTAAATTTACCAGTTTTAGTATATTATAAGATGTTTTAATCAGTTTCTAGCGGTCGAGGTGACATCTATTAGTTCTCTAATCTTAAAGAACTATGAGTTATTGATAATAAGCACACTACGAAACTATGCAATTGCCAATACTTTTGTGTATTCTTTTGAACCATCCTCTTTAATTTACCAGTTTTAGTATATTATTAGATGTTTTAAACAGTTTCTAGCGGTCCAGGTGACATCTATTAATTCTCTAATCTTAAAAAACTATGAGTTATTGATAATAAGCCTACTACAAAACTAAGCATATGCCTATACTTTTGTGTATTCTTTTGAAACATCCTCTTAAATTTACCAGTTTTAGTTTATTATTAGATGTTTTTAACAGTTTGACATCTATTAATCTTAATGAACTATGAGTTATTAATAATAAGTCTATTACGAAACTAAGGAGCTGCCTATACTTTTATGTATTGTTTGGACCATCCTCTTATTTACCATTTTTAGTATATTATTAGATGTTTTAAACAGTTTCTAGCGGTCCAGGTGACATCTATTAATTCTCTAATTTTAAAAAACTATAAGATATTGATAATAAGCCTACTAGAAAACTAAGCAGCTGCCTATACTTTTGTATATTCTTTTGAAACATCCTCTTATATTTACAAGTTTTAGTTTATTATTAGATGTTTTAAACAGTTTGACATCTATTAATCTTAATGAACTATGAGTTATTAATAATAAGCCTACTACGAAACTAAGCAGCTGCCTATACTTTTGTGTATTCTTTTGAACCATCCTCTTAAATTTACCTGTTTTAGTATATTATTAGATGTTTTAAACAGTTTCTAGCGGTCCATGTGACATCTATTAATACTCTAATCTTAAAGAACTATGAGTTATTGATAATAAGCATACTACGAAACTAAGCAATTGCCAATACTTTTGTGTATTCTTTTGAACCATCCTCTTAAATTTACCAGTTTTTGTATATTATTAGATGTTTTAAATAGTTTCTAGCGGTCCAGGTGACATCTATTAATACTCTAATCTTAAAGAACTATGAGTTATTGATAATAAGCCTACTACGAAACTAAGCAGCTGCCTATACTTTTGTGTATTCTTTTGAACTATCCTCTTAAATTTACCAGTTTTAGTATATTTTAAGATGTTTTAAACAGTTTCTAACGGTCCAGGTAACATCTATTAATTCTGTAATCTTAAAGAACTATGAGTCATTGATAATAAGCATACTACGAAACTAAGCAGTTATCTATACTTCTGTGCATTCCTTTGAACCATCCTCTTAAATTTACTAGTTTTATTATATTATTAGATGCTTTAAACAGTTTCTAGCGGTCCAGGTGACATCTATTAGTTCTCTAATCTTAAAAATTATGAGTTGTTGATAATAAGCCTACTACGAAACTAAGCAGCTGCCTATACTTTTGTGTATTCTTTTGAACCTTCCTCTTAAATTTACCAGTTTTAGTATATTATTAGATGTTTAAACAGTTTCTAGCGGTCCAGGTGACATCTATTAATACTCTAATCTTAAAGAACTATGATACTACGAAACTAAGGATCTGCCTATACTTTTGTGTATTCTTTTTAACCATCCTCTTAAATTTACCAGTTTTAGTTTATTATTAGATGTTTTAAACAGTTTCTAGAGGTTCAGGTGACATCTATTAATTCTTTAATCTTAAAGAATTATGAGTTATTGATAATAACCCTACTACGAAACTCAGCAGCTGCCTGTACTTTTGTGTATTCTTTTCAACCATCCTCTTAAATTTACCCGTTTTAGTTTATTATTAGATGTTTGAAACAGTTTCTAACAGTCCAGGTGACATCTATTAATTCTCTAATCTTAAAGAACTATGAGTTATTGATAATAAGCCCACTAGGAAACTAAGAAGCTTCCTTTACTTTTGTGTATTCATTTGAACCATCCTCTTAAATTTACCAGTTTTAGTATATTATTAGATGTTTTAAACACTTTCTAGCGGTCGAGGTGAAATCTATTAATTATCTAATCTTAAAGACCTATGAGTTATTGATAATAAACCTACTACAAAACTAAGCATCTGCCTATACTTTTGTGTATTCTTTTGAACCATCCTCTTAAGTTTACAAGTTTTACTATATTATTAGATGTTTTAAACAGTTTCTACCGGTCTAGGTGACATCTATTAATTATTTAATCTTAAAGAACTATGAGTTATTTATAATATGCCTACTACGAAGATACTACCAATAATTTTGCGTATTCTTTTGAACCATCCTCTTAAATTTACCAGTTTTAGTATATTATTAGATGTTTTAAACAGTTTCTAGCGGTCCAGGTAACATATATTAATTCTTTAATCTTAAAGAACTATGAGTTATTGATAATAAGCATACTACGAAACTAAGCAGTCACCTATACTTCTGTGTATTCTTTTGAACCATCCTCTTAAATTTACTAGTTTTAGAATATTATTAGATTTTCTAAACAGTTTCTAGAGGTCCAGGTGACATCTATTAATTCTCTAATCTTAAAGACCTATGAGTTATTGATAATAAGCCTACTACAAAACTAAGCAGCTGCCTATACTTTTATGTATTCTTTTGAAGCATCCTCTTAAGTTTACCAGTTTTACTATATTATTAGATGTTTTAAACAGTTTCTACCGGTCTAGGTGACATCTATTAATTATTTAATCTTAAAGAACTATGAGTTATTGATAATATGCCTACTACGAAGCAACTACCAATACTTTTGCGTATTCTTTTGAACCATCCTCTTAAATTTACTAGTTTTACTATATTATTAGATGTTTTAAACAGTTTCTAGCGGTCCAGGTGACATCTATTAATTCTCTAATCTTAAAGAACTATGAGTTATTGATAATAAGCCTACTACGAAACTAAGCAGCTGCCTATACTTTTGTGTATTCATTTGAAACATCCTCTTAAATTTACCAGTTTTAGTATATTATTAGATGTTTTAATCAGTTTCTAGCGGTCGAGGTGACATCTATTAATTCTTTAATCTTAAAGAACTATGAGTTATTAATAATAAGCATACTACGAAACTATGCAATTGTCAATAATTTTGTGTATTCTTTTGAACCATCCTCTTTAATTTACCAGTTTTAGAATATTATTAGATGTTTTAAACAGTTTCTACCGGTCTAGGTGACATCTATTAATTCTCTAATCTTAAAGTACTATGAGTTATTGATAATAAGCCTACTACAAAACTAAGCAGTTGCCTATACTTTTGTGTATTCTTTTGAACCATCCTCTTAAGTTTACTAGTTTTACTATATTATTAGATTTTTTAAACAGTTGCTACCGGTCCAGGTGACATCTATTAATTATTTAATCTTAAGAAACAATGAGTTATTGATAATATGCCTACTACGAAGCAGCTACCTATACTTTTGCGTATTCTTTTGAACCATCCTCTTAAATTTACCAGTTTTAGTATATTATTAGATGTTTTAAACAGTTTAAGCGGTCCAGGTAACATCTATTAATTCTTTAATCTTAAAGAACTATGAGTTATTGATAATAAGCATATTACGAAACTAAGCAGTCACCTATACTTCTGTGTATTCTTTTCAACCGTCCTCTTAAATTTACTAGTTTTAGTATATTATTAGATGTTTTAAACAGTTTCTAGCGGTCCAGGTGACATCTATTAATTATTTAATCTTAAAGAACTATGAGTTGTTGATAATATGCCTACTACGAAGCAGCTACCTATACTTTTGCGTATTCTTTTGAACCATCCTTTTAAATTTACAGTTTTAGTTTATTATTAGATGTTTGAAACAGTTTCTAACGGTACAGGTGACATCTATTAATTCTCTAATCATAAAGAACTATGAGTTATTGATAATAAGCCTACTACGAAACTAAGCAGCTTCCTATACTTTTGTGTATTCATTTGAACCATCCTCTTATTTACCATTTTTAGTATATTATTAGATGTTTTAAACAGTTTCTAGCGGTCGAGGTGACATCTATTAATTCTCTAATTTTAAAGAACTATGAGTTATTGATAATAAGCACACTACGAAACTAAGCAATTGCCAATACTTTTGTGTATTATTTTGAACCATCATCTTAAATTTACCAGTTTTAGTATATTATTAGATGTTTTAAAAAGTTTCTAGCGGTCTAGGTGACATCTATTAATTCTCTAATCTTAAAGAACTATGAGTTATTGATAATAAGCCTACTACAAAACTAAGCAGTTGCCTATACTTTTGTGTATTCTTTTGAACCATCCTCTTAAGTTTACTAGTTTTACTATATTATTAGATGTTTTAAACAGTTGCTACCGGTTCAGGTGACATCTATTAATTATTTAATCTTAAAAAACAATGAGTTATTGATAATATGCCTACTACGAAGCAGCTACCTATACTTTTGCGTATTCTTTTGAACCATCCTCTTATTTACCAGTTTTAGTATATTATTATATGTTTTAAACAGTTTCTAGCGGTCCAGGTAACATCTATTAATTCTTTAATCTTAAAGAACTATGAGTTATTGATAATAAGCATATTACGAAACTAAGCAGTCACCTATACTTCTGTGTATTCTTTTCAACCGTCCTCTTAAATTTACTAGTTTTAGTATATTATTAGATGTTTTAAACAGTTTCTAGCGGTCCAGGTGACATCTATTAATTCTCTAATCTTAAAAACTATGAGTTATTGATAATAAGCCTACTACGAAACTAAGCAGCTGCCTATACTTTTGTGTATTCTTTTGAAACATCCTCTTAAATTTACCAGTTTTAGTTTATTATTAGATATTTTAAACAGTTTGACATCTATTAATCTCAATGAACTATGAGTTATTAATAATAAGTCTATTAGGAAACTAAGCAGCTGCCTATAATTTTGTGTATTTATTTGAACCATCCTCTTATTTACCATTTTTAGTATATTATTAGATGTTTTAAAAAGTTTCTAGCGGTCGAGGTAACATCTATTAATTCTCTAATCTTAAAGAACTATGAGTTATTGATAATAAGCACATTACGAAACTAAGTAATTGCCAATACTTTTGTGTATTCTTTTGAACCATCCTCTTAAATTTACCAGTTTTAGTATATTATTAGATGTTTTAAACAGTTTCTAGCGGTCCAGGTGACATCTATTAATTCTCTAATCTTAAAGAACTATGAGTTATTCATAACAAGCCTACTACGAAACTAAGCAGCTGCCTATACTTTTGTGTATTCATTTGAACCATCCTCTTAAATTTACCAATTTTAGTATATTATTAGATGTTTTAATCAGTTTCTAGCGGTCGAGGTGACATCTATTAATTCTCTAATCTTAAAGAACTATGAGTTATTGATAATAAGCATACTACGAAACTATGCAATTGCCAATACTTTTGTGTATTCTTTTGAACCATCCTCTTTAATTTACCACATTTAGTATATTATTAGATGTTTTAAACAGTTTCTAGCGGTCGAGGTGACATCTATTAATTCTCTAATCTTAAAGAACTATGAGTTATTGATAATAAGCATACTACGAAACTATGCAATTGTCAATACTTTTGTGTATTATTTTGAACCATCCTCTTTAATTTACCAGTTTTAGAATATTATTAGATGTTTTAAACAGTTTCTACCGGTCCAGGTGACATCTATTAATTATTTAATCTTAAAGAACTATGAGTTATTGATAATATGCCTACTACGAAGGAGCTACCTATACTTTTGCGTATTCTTTTGAACCATCCTTTTAAATTTATAGTTTTAGTTTATTATTAGATGTTTGAAACAGTTTCTAACGGTACAGGTGACATCTATTAATAGTCTAATCTTAAAGAACTATGAGTTATTGATAATAAGCATACTACGAAACTAAGCAAATTCCAATACTTTTGTGTATTCTTTTGAACCATCCTCTTAAATTTACTAGTTTTTGTATATTATTAGATGTTTTAAACAGTTTCTAGCGGTCCAGGTGACATCTATTAATACTCTAATCTTAAAGAACTATGAGTTATTGATAATAAGCCTACTACGAGACTAAGCAGCTGCCTATACTTTTGTATATTCTTTTGAACCATCCTCTTAAATTTACCAGTTTTAGTATATTATAAGATGTTTTAAACAGTTTCTAACGGTCCAGGTAACATCTATTAATTCTTTAATCTTAAAGAACTATGAGTCATTGATAATAAGCATACTACGAAACTAAGCAGTCATCTATATTTCTGTGCATTCCTTTGAACCGTCCTCTTAAATTTACTAGTTTTATTATATTATTAGATGTTTTAAACAGTTTCTAGCGGTCCAGGTGACATCTATTAGTTCTCTAATCTTAAAAATTATGAGTTCTTGATAATAAGCCTACTACGAAACTAAACAGCTGCCTATACTTTTGTGTATTCTTTTGAACCTTCCTCTTAAATTTACCGGTTTTAGTATATTAATAGATGTTTTAAACAGTTTCTAGCGGTCCAGGTGACATCTATTAATACTCTAATCTTAAAGAACTATAAGTTATTGATAATAAGCCTACTACGAAACTAAGGATCTGTCTATACTTTTGTGTATTCTTTTTAACCATCCTCTTAAAGTTACCAGTTTTAGTTTATTATTAGATGTTTTTAACAGTTTCTAGAGGTTCAGGTGACATCTATTAATTCTTTAATCTTAAAGAATTATGAGTTGTTGATAATAACCCTACTACGAAACTAAGCAGCTGCCTGTACTTTTGTGTATTCTTTTCAACCATCCTCTTAAATTTACCCGTTTTAGTTTATTATTAGATGTTTGAAACAGTTTCTAATAGTCCAGATGACAAATATTAATTCTCTAATCTTAATGAACTATGAGTTATTGATAATAAGCCTACTACGAAACTAAGAAGCTTCCTTTACTTTTGTGTATTCATTTGAACCATCCTCTTAAATTTACCAGTTTTATTATATTATTAGATGTTTTAAACACTTTCTAGCGGTCGAGGTGAAATCAATTAATTATCTAATCTTAAAGAACTATGAGTTATTGATAATAAGCACACTACGAAACTAAACAATTGCCAATAATTTTGTGTATTCTTTTGAACCATCCTCTTAAATTTACCAGTTTTAGTATATATTATTATTTGATGTTTTAAACAGTTTCTAGCGGTCTAGGTGACATCTATTAATTCTCTAATCTTAAAGACCTATGAGTTATTGATAATAAACCTACTACAAAACTAAGCAGCTGCCTATAATTTTGTGTATTCTTTTGAACCATCCTCTTAAGTTTACAAATTTTACTATATTATTAGATGTTTTAAACATTTTCTACCAGTCTAGGTGACATTTATTAATTATTTAATCTTAAAGAACTATGAGTTATTGATAATATGCCTACTACGAAGCAACTACCAATACTTTTGCGTATTCATTTGAACCATCCTCTTAAATTTACAAGTTTTAGTATATTATTAGATGTTTTAAACAATTTCTAGCGGTCCAGGTAACATCTATTAATTCTTTAATCTTAAAGAACTATGAGTTATTGATAATAAGCATACTACGAAACTAAGCAGTCACCTATACTTCTGTGTATTCTTTTGAACCGTCCTCTTAAATTTACTAGTTTTAGTATATTATTAGATTTTTTAAACAGTTTCTAGCGGTCCAGGTGACATCTATTAATTCTCTAATCTTAAAGACCTATGAGTTATTGATAATAAGCCTACTACAAAACTAAGCAGTGGCCTATACTTTTGTGTATTCTTTTGAAGCATCCTCTTAAGTTTACCAGTTTTACTATATTATTAAATGTTTTAAACAATTTCTACCGGTCTAGGTGACATCTATTAATTATTTAATCTTAAAGAACTATGAGTTATTGATAATATGCCTACTACGAAGCAACTACCAATACTTTTGCGTATTCTTTTGAACCATCCTCTTAAATTTACCAATTTTAGTATATTATTAGATGTTTTAAACAGTTTCTAGCGGTCCAGGTAACATCTATTAATTCTTTAATCTTATAGAACTATGAGTTATTGATAATAAGCATACTACGAAACTAAGCAGCCACCTATACTTCTGTGTATTCTTTTGAACCGTCCTCTTAAATTTACTAGTTTTAGTATATTATAAGATTTTTTAAACAGTTTCTAGCGGTCCAGGTAACATCTATTAATTCTTTAATCTTAAAGAACTATGAGTCATTGATAATAAGCTTACTACGAAACTAAGCAGTCATCTATACTTCTGTGCATTCCTTTGAACCGTCCTCTTAAATTTACTAGTTTTATTATAATATTAGATGTTTTAAATAGTTTCTAGCGGTCCAAGTGACATCTATTAATTCTCTAATCTTAAAAATTATGAGTTATTGATAATAAGCCTACTACGAAACTAAGCAGCTGCCTATACTTTTGTGTATTCATTTGAACCATCCTCTTAAATTTACCTGTTTTAGTATATTATCAGATGTTTTAAACAGTTTCTAGCGGTCCAGGTGACATCTATTAATTATCTAATCTTAAAGAACTATGAGTTATTGATAATAAGCATACTACGAACCTAAGCAATTGCCAATAATTTTGTGTATTCTTTTGAACCATCCTCTTAAATTTACCAGTTTTAGTATATTATTAGATGTTTTAAACAGTTTCTAGCGGTCCAGGTGACATCTATTAATACTCTAATCTTTAAGAACTACGAGTTATAGATAATAAGCCTACTACGAAACTAAGGATCTGCCTATACTTTTGTGTATTCTTTTTAGACACCCTCTTAAATTTACCAGTTTTAGTTTATTATTAGATGTTTTAAACAGTTTCTAGCGGTTCAGGTGACATATATTAATTTTTTAATCTTAAAGAGTTATGAGTTATTGATAATAACCCTACTACGAAACTAAGCAGCTGCCTTTACTTTTGTGTATTCTTTTCAACCATCCTCTTAAATTTACCCGTTTTAGTTTATTATTAGATGTTTGAAACAGTTTCTAATAGTCCAGGTGACAAATATTAATTCTCTAATCTTATAGAACTATGAGTTATTGATAATAATCCTACTACGAAACTAAGAAGCTTCCTTTACTTTTGTGTATTCATTTGAACCATCCTCTTAAATTTACCAGTTTTAGTATATTATTAGATGTTTTAAACACTTTCTAGCGGTCGAGGTGAAATCAATTAATTATCTAATCTTAAAGAACTATGAATTATTGATAATAAGCACACTACGAAACTAAACAATTGCCAATAATTTTGTGTATTCTTTTGAACCATCCTCTTAAATTTACCAGTTTTAGTATATTATTAGATGTTTTAAACAGTTTCTAGCGGTCTAGGTGACATCTATTAATTCTCTAATCTTAAAGACCTATGAGTTATTGATAATAAACCTACTACAAAACTAAGCAGCTGCCTATACTTTGGTGTACTCTTTTGAACCATCCCCTTAAGTTTACAAGTTTTACTATATTATTAGATGTTTTAAACAGTTTCTACCAGTCTAGGTGACATCTATAAATTATTTAATCTTAAAGAACTATGAGTTATTGATAATATGCCTACTACGAAGCAACTACCAATACTTTTGCGTATTCATTTGAACCATCCTCTTAAATTTACCAGTTTTAGTATATTATTAGATGTTTTAAACAGTTTCTAGCGGTCCAGGTAACATCTATTAATTCTTTAATCTTAAAGAACTATGAGTTATTGATAATAAGCATACTACGAAACTAAGCAGTCACCTATACTTCTGTGTATTCTTTTGAACCGTCCTCTTAAATTTACTAGTTTTAGTATATTATTAGATTTTTTAAACAGTTTCTAGCGGTCCAGGTGACATCTATTAATTCTCTAATCTTAAAGACCTATGAGTTATTGATAATAAGCATACTACGAAACTAAGCAGCCACCTATACTTCTGTGTATTCTTTTGAACCGTCCTCTTAAATTTACTAGTTTTAGTATATTATAAGATTTTTTAAACAGTTTCTAGCGGTCCAGGTAACATCTATTAATTCTTTAATCTTAAAGAACTATGAGTCATTGATAATAAGCTTACTACGAAACTAAGCAGTCATCTATACTTCTGTGCATTCCTTTGAACCGTCCTCTTAAATTTACTAGTTTTATTATATTATTAGATGTTTTAAACAGTTTCTAGCGGTCCAAGTGACATCTATTAATTCTCTAATCTTAAAAATTATGAGTTAATTATAATAAGCCTACTACGAAACTAAGCAGCTGCCTATACTTTTGTGTATTCATTTGAACCATCCTCTTAAAATTACCTGTTTTAGTATATTATTAGATGTTTTAAACAGTTTCTAGCGGTCCAGGTGACATCTATTAATTATCTAATCTTAAAGAACTATGAGTTATTGATAATAAGCATACTACGAACCTAAGCAATTGCTAATAATTTTGTGTATTCTTTTGAACCATCCCCTTAAATTTACCAGTTTTAGTATATTATTAGATGTTTTAAACAGTTTCTAGCGGTCCAGGTGACATCTATTAATACTCTAATCTTAAAGAACTATGAGTTATAGATAATAAGCCTACTACGAAACTAAGGATCTGCCTATACTTTTGTGTATTCTTTTTAGCCACCCTCTTAAATTTACCAGTTTTAGTTTATTATTAGATGTTTTAAACAATTTCTAGCGGTTCAGGTGACATCTATTAATTCTTTAATCTTAAAGAGTTATGAGTTATTGATAATAACCCTACTACGAAACTATGCAGCTGCTTGTACTTTTGTGTATTCTTTTCAACCATCCTATTAAATTTACCCGTTTTAGTTTATTATTAGATGTTTGAAACAGTTTCTAACAGTCCAGGTGACATCTATTGATTCTCTAATCTTAAAGAACTATGAGTTATTGGTAATAAGCCTACTACGAAACTAAGAAGCTTCCTTTACTTTTGTGTATTCATTTGAACCATCCTTTTTACCAGTTTTAGTATATTATTAGATGTTTTAAACACTTTCTAGCGGTCGAGGTGACATCTATTAATTATCTAATCTTAAAGAACTATGAGTTATTGATAATAAGCACACTACGAAACTAAGCAATTGCCAATACTTTTGTGTATTCTTTTGAACCATCCTCTTAAATTTACCAGTTATAGTATATTATTAGATGTTTTAAACAGTTTCTAGCGGTCTAGGTGACATCTATTAATTCTCTAATCTTAAAGACCTATGAGTTATTGATAATAAGCCTACTACAAAACTAAGCAGCTGCCAATACTTTTGTGTATTCTTTTGAACCATTCTGTTAAGTTTACCAGTTTTACTATATTATTAGATGTTTTAAACAGTTTCTACCGGTCTAGGTGACATCTATAATTATTTAATAAAGAACTATGAGTTATTGATAATATGCCTACTACGAAGCAACTACCAATACTTTTGCGTATTCTTTTGAACCATCCTCTTAAATTTACCGGTTTTAGTATATTATTAGATGTTTTAAACAGTTTCTAGCGGTCCAGGTAACATCTATTAATTCTTTAATCTTAAAGAACTATGAGTTATTGATAATAAGCATACTACGAAACTAAGCAGTCACCTATACTTCTGTGTATTCTTTTAAACCATCATATTAAATTTACCTGTCTTATTATATTATTAGATGTTTTAAACAGTTTCTAGCGGTCCAGGTAATATCTATAAATTCTTTAATCTTAAAGAACTATGAGTTATTGATAATAAACATACTACGAAACTAAGCAATTTCCAATACTTTTGTGTATTCTTTTGAACCATCCTCTTAAATTTACCAGTTTTAGTATATTATTATATGTTTTAAAAAGTTTCTAGCGGTCCAGGTGACATCTATTAATTCTCTAATGTTAAAGAACTATAAGTTATTGATAATAAGCATACTACGAAACTAAGCAGTCACATATACTTATGTGTATTCTTTTGAACCGTCCTCTTAAGTATACCAGTTTTACTATATTATTAGATGTTTTAAACAGTTTCTACTGGTCCAGGTGACATCTATTAATTATTTAATCTTAAAGAACTATAAGTTATTGATAATATGCCTACTACGAAGCAGCTACCTATACTTTTGCGTATTGTTTTGTACCATCCTCTTAAATTTACCAGTTTTAGTTTATTATTAGATGTTTGAAACAGTTTCTAATGGTACAGGTGACATCTATTAATTATCTAATCTTAAAGAACTATGAGTTATTGATAATAAGCCTACTACGAAACTAAGCAGCTGCCTATACTTTTGTGTATTCATTTGAACCATCCTCTTATTTACCATTTTTAGTATATTATTAGATGTTTTAAACAGTTTCTAGCGGTCGAGGTGACATCTATTAATTCTCTAATCTTAAAGAACTATGAGTTATTGATAATATGCCTATTACGAAGTAGCTACCTATACTTTTGCGTATTCTTTTGAACCATCCTCTTAAATTTACCAGTTTTAGTTTATTATTAGATGTTCGAAACAGTTTCTAACGGTACAGGTGACAACTATTAATTCTCTAATCTTAAAGAACTATGAGTTATTGATAATAAGCCTACTACGAAACTAAGCAGCTGCCCATACTATTGTGTATTCATTTGAACCATCCTCTTATTTACCATTTTTAGTATATTATTAGATGTTTTAAACAGTTTCTAGCGGTCGAGGTGACATCTATTAATTCTCTAATCTTAAAGAACTATGAGTTATTGATAATATGCCTATTACGAAGTAGCTACCTATACTTTTGCGTATTCTTTTGAACCATCATCTTAAATTTACCAGTTTTAGTTTATTATTAGATGTTCGAAACAGTTTCTAACGGTACAGGTGACAACTATTAATTCTCTAATCTTAAAGAACTATGAGTTATTGATAATAAGCCTACTACGAAACTAAGCAGCTGCCTATACTTTTGTGTATTCATTTGAACCATCCTCTTATTTACCATTTTTAGTATATTATTAGATGTTTTAAAAAGTTTCTAGCGGTCGAGGTGACATCCATTAATTCTCTAATCTTAAAGAACTATGAGTTATTGATAATAAGCACACTACGAAACTAAGCAATTGCCAATACTTTTGTGTATTATTTTGAACCATCCTCTTAAATTTATCAGTTTTAGTATATTATTAGATGTTTTAAATAGTTTCTAGCGGTCCAGGTGACATCTATTAATTCTCTAATCTTAAAGAACTATGAGTTATAGATAATAAGCCTACTACGAAACTAAGGATCTGCCTATACTTTTGTGCATTCTTTTTAGCCACCCTCTTAAATTTACCAGTTTTAGTTTATTATTAGATGCTTTAAACAGTTTCTAGCGGTTCAGGTGACATCTATTAATTCTTTAATCTTAAAGAGTTATGAGTTATTGATAATAACCCTACTATGAAACTATGCAGCTGCTTGTACTTTTGTGTATTCTTTTCAACCATCCTCTTAAATTTACCCGTTTTAGTTTATTATTAGATGTTTGAAACAGTTTCTAACAGTCCAGGTGACATCCATTAATTCTCTAATCTTAAAGAACTATGAGTTATTGATAATAAGCCTACTACGAAACTAAGAAGCTTCCTTTACTTTTGTGTATTCATTTGAACCATCCTTTTTACCAGTTTTAGTATATTATTAGATGTTTTAAAAAGTTTCTAGCGGTCCAGGTGACATCTATTAATTCTCTAATGTTAAAGAACTATATGTTATTGATAATAAGCATACTACGAAACTAAGCAGTCACATATACTTATGTGTATTCTTTTGAACCGTCCTCTTAAGTTTACCAGTTTTACTATATTATTAGATGTTTTAAACAGTTTCTACCGGTCCAGGTGACATCTATTAATTATTTAATCTTAAAGAACTATGAGTTATTGATAATATGCCTACTACGAAGCAGCTACCTATACTTTTGCGTATTCTTTTGTACCATCCTCTTAAATTTACCAGTTTTAGTTTATTATTAGATGTTTGAAACAGTTTCTAATGGTACATGTGACATCTATTAATTATCTAATCTTAAAGAACTATGAGTTATTGATAATAAGCCTACTACGAAACTAAGCAGCTGCCTATACTTTTGTGTATTCATTTGAACCATCCTCTTATTTACCATTTTTAGTATATTATTAGATGTTTTAAACAGTTTCTAGCGGTCGAGGTGACATCTATTTATTCTCTAATCTTAAATAACTATGAGTTATTGATAATATGCCTATTACGAAGTAGCTACCTATACTTTTGGGTATTCTTTTGAACCATCCTCTTAAATTTACCAGTTTTAGTTTATTATTAGATGTTCGAAACAGTTTCTAACGGTACATGTGACAACTATTAATTCTCTAATCTTAAAGAACTATGAGTTATTGATAATAAGCCTAATACGAAACTAAGCAGCTGCCTATACTTTTGTGTATTCATTTGAAACATCCTCTTATTTACCATTTTTAGTATATTATTAGATGTTTTAAACAGTTTCTAGCGGTCGAGGTGACATCCATTAATTCTCTAATCTTAAAGAACTATGAGTTATTGATAATAAGCACACTACGAAACTAAGCAATTGCCAATACTTTTGTGTATTATTTTGAACCATCCTCTTAAATTTACCAGTTTTAGTATATTATTAGATGTTTTAAACAGTTTCTAGCGGTCCAGGTGACATATATTAATTCTCTAATCTTAAAGAACTATGAGTTATAGATAATAAGCCTACTACGAAACTAAGGATCTGCCTATACTTTTGTGTATTGTTTTTAGCCACCCTCTTAAATTTACCAGTTTTAGTTTATTATTAGATGTTTTAAACAGTTTCTAGTGGTTCAGGTGACATCTATTAATCTTTAATCTTAAAGAGTTATGAGTTATTGATAATAACCCTACTACGAAACTATGCAGCTGCTTGTACTTTTGTGTATTCTTTTCAACCATCCTCTTAAATTTACCCGTTTTAGTTTATTATTAGATGTTTGAAACAGTTTCTAACAGTCCAGGTGACATCTATTAATTCTCTAATCTTAAAGAACTATGAGTTATTGATAATAAGCCTACTACGAAACTAAGAAGCTTCCTTTACTTTTGTGTATTCATTTGAACCATCCTTTTTACCAGTTTTAGTATATTATTAGATGTTTTAAACACTTTCTAGCGGTCGAGGTGACATCTATTAATTATCTAATCTTAAAGAACTATGAGTTATTGATAATAAGCACACTACGAAACTAAGCAATTGCCAATACTTTTGTGTATTCTTTTGAACCATCCTCTTAAATTTACCAGTTATAGTATATTATTAGATGTTTTAAACAGTTTCTAGCGGTCTAGCTGACATCTATTAATTCTCTAATCTTAAAGACCTATGAGTTATTGATAATAAGCCTACTACAAAACTAAGCAGTTGCCTATACTTTTGTGTATTCTTTTGAACCATCCTCTTAAGTTTACCAGTTTTAATATATTATTAGATGTTTTAAACAGTTTCTACCGGTCTAGGTGACATCTATTAATTATTTAATCTTAAAGAACTATGAGTTATTGATAATATGCCTACTACGAAGCAGCTACCTATACTTTTGCGTATTCATTTGTACCATCCTATTAAATTTACCAGTTTTAGTTTATTATTAGATGTTTGAAACAGTTTTTAATGGTACAGGTGACATCTACTAATTCTCTAATCTTAAGGAACTATGAGTTATTGATAATAAGCCTACTACGAAACTAAGCAGCTGCCTATAATTTTGTGTATTCTTTTGAACCATCCTCTTAAGTTTACCAGTTTTACTATATTATTAGATGTTTTAAACAGTTTCTACCTGTCCAGGTGACATTTATTAATTATTTAATCTTAAAGAACTTTGAGTTACTGATAATATGCCTACAACGAAGCAACTACATATACTTTTGTGTATTCTTTTGAACCATCCCCTTAAATTTACCAGTTTTAGTATATTATAAGATGTTTTAAACAGTTTCTAGCTGTCAGGTAACATCTATTAATTCTTTAATCTTAAACAACTATGAGTCATTGATAATAAGCATACTACGAAACTAAGCAGTCACCTATACTTCTGTGCATTCCTTTGAACCGTCCTCATAAATTTACTAGTTTTATTATATTATTAGATGTTTTAAACAGTTCCTAGCGGTCCATGTGACATCTATTAATTCTCCAATCTTAAAGAACTATGAGTTATTGATAATAAGCCTACTACGAAACTAAGCAGCTGCCTATACTTTTGTGTATTCTTTTGAACCATCCTCCTAAATTTACCTGCTTTAGTATATTATTAGATGTTTTAAACAGTTTCTAGAGGTCCAGGTGACATCTATTAATTATCTAATCTTAAAGAACTCTGAGTTATTGATAATAAGCATACTACGAACCTAAGCAATTGCCAATAATTTTGTGTATTCTTTTGAACCATCCTCTTAAATTTACCAGTTTTAGTATATTATTAGATGTTTTAAATAGTTTCTAGCGGTCCAGGTGACATCTATTAATACTCCAATCTTAAAGAACTATGAGTTATTGATAATAAGCCTACTACGAAACTAAGGATCTACCTATACTTTTGTGTATTCATTTGAACCATCCTCTTATTTACCATTTTTAGTATATTATTAGATGTTTTAAACAGTTTCTAGCGGTCGAGGTGACATCTATTAATTCTCTAATCTTAAAGAACTATGAGTTATTGATAATATGCCTATTACGAAGCAGCTACCTATACTTTTGCGTATTCTTTTGAACCATCCTCTTTAATTTACCAGTTTTAGTTTATTATTAGATGTTCGAAACAGTTTCTAACGGTACAGGTGACATCTATTAACTCTCTAATCTTAAAGAACTATGAGTTATTGATAATAAGCCTACTACGAAACTAAGCAGCTGCCTATACTTTTGTGTATTCATTTGAACTATCCTCTTATTTACCATTTTTAGTATATTATTAGATGTTTTAAACAGTTTCTAGCGGTCGAGGTGACATCTGTTAATTCTCTAATCTTAAAGAACTATGAGTTATTGATAATAAGCACACTACGAAACTAAGCAATTGCCAATACTTTTGTGTATTCTTTTGAACCATCCTATTAAGTTTACCAGTTTTACTATATTATTAGATGTTTTAAACAGTTGCTACCGGTCCAGGTGACATCTATTAATTATGTAATCTTAAAAAACAATGAGTTATTGATAATATGCCTACTACAAAGCATCTACCTATACTTTTGCGTATTCTTTTGAACCATCCTCTTAAGTTTACCAGTTTTAGTATATTATTAGATGTTTTAAACAGTTTTTAGCGGTCCAGGTAACATCTATTAATTCTTTAATTTTAAAGAACTATGAGTTATTGATAATAAGCATACTTCGAACCTAAGCAATTGCCAATAATTTTGTGTATTCTTTTCAACCATCCTCTTAAAATTTACAAGTTTTAGTATATTATTAGATGTTTTAAATAGTTTCTAGCGGTCCAGGTGACATCTATTAATACTCTAATCTTAAAGAGCTATGAGTTATTGATAATAAGCCTACTACGAAACTAAGAATCTGCCTATACTTTTGTGTGTTCCTTTTAACCATCCTCTTAAATTTACCAGTTTTAGTATATTATTAGATGTTTTAAACACTTTCTAGCGGTCGAGGTGACATCTATTAATTATCAAATCTTAAAGAACTATGAGTTATTGATAATAAGCACACTACAAAACTAAGCAATTGCCAATACTTTTGTGTATTCTTTTGAACCATCCTCTTAAATTTAACAGTTTTAGTATATTATTATATGTTTTAAACAGTATCTAGCGGTTTAGGTGACATCTATTAATTCTCTAATCTTAAAGACCTATGAGTTATTGATAATAAGCCTACTACAAAACTAAGCAGCTGCCTATACTTTTGTGTATTCTTTTGAACCATCCTCTTAAGTTTACCAGTTTTACTATATTATTATATGTTTTAAACAGTTTCTAGCGGTCTAGGTAACATCTATTAATTCTTTAATCTTAAAGAACTATGAGTCATTGATAATAAGCATACTACGAAACTAAGCAGTCACCTATACTTCTGTGCATTCCTTTGAACCGTCCTCTTAAATTTACTAGTTTTATTATATTATTAGATGTTTTAAACAGTTTCTAGCGGTCCAGGTGACATCTATTAATTCTCTAATCTTAAAAATTATAAGTTATTGATAATAAGCCTACTACGAAACTAAGCAGTCACCTATACTTCTGTGTATTCTTTTGAACCGTCCTCTTAAATTTACTAGTTTTAGTATATTATTAGATGTTATAAACAGTTTCTAGCGGTCCAGGTGACATCTATTAATTCTCTAATCTTAAAGAACTATGAGTTATTGATAATAAGCCTACTACGAAACTAAGCAGCTGCCTATACTTTTGTGTATTCATTTGAACTATCCTCTTATTTACCATTTTTAGTATAATATTAGATGTTTTAAACAGTTTCTAGCGGTCGAGGTGACATGTATTATTTCTCTAATCTTAAAGAACTATGAATTATTGATAATAAGCACACTACGAAACTAAGCAATTGCCAATACTTTTGTGTATTCTTTTGAACCATCCTCTTAAATTTACCAGTTTTAGTATATTATTAGATGTTTTAAACAGTTTCTAGTGGTCCAGGTGACATCTATTAATTCTCTAATCTTAAAGAACTACGAGTTATTGATAATAAGCCTACTACAAAATCAAGCAGCTGCCTATACTTTTGTGTATTCTTTTGAACCATCCTATTAAGTTTACCAGTTTTACTATATTATTAGATGTTTTAAGCAGTTGCTACCGGTCCAGGTGACATCTATTAATTATTTAATCTTAAAAAACAATGAGTTATTGATAATATGCCTACTACAAAGTAGCTACCTATACTTTTGCGTATTCTTTTGAACCGTCCTCTTAAATTTACTAGTTTTAGTATATTATTAGATGTTTTAAACAGTTTCTAGCGGTCGAGGTGACATCTATTAATTCTCTAATCTTAAAGAACTATGAGTTATTGATAATAAGCACACTACGAAACTAAGCAATTGCCAATACTTTTGTGTATTCTTTTGAACCATCCTCTTAAATTTACCAGTTTTAGTATATTATTAGATGTTTTAAACAGTTTCTAGCGGTCCATGTGACATCTATTAATTCTCTAATCTTAAAGAACTATGAGTTATTGATAATAAGCCTACTACGAAACTAAGGATCTGCCTATACTTTTGTGTATTGTTTTTAACCATCCTCTTAAATTTACCAGTTTTAGTTTATTATTAGATGTTTTAAACAATTTCTAATGGTTCAGGTGACATCTATTAATTCTTTAATCTTAAAGAATTATGAGTTATTGATAATAACCCTACTACGAAACTAAGCAGCTGCCTGTACTTTTGTGTATTCTTTTCAACCATCCTCTTAAATTTACCCGTTTTAGTTTATTATTAGATGTTTGAAACAGTTTTTAACAGTCCAAGTGACATCTATTAATTCTCTAATCTTAAAGAACTATGAGTTATTGATAATAAGCCTACTACGAAACTAAGCAGCTTCCTATACTTTTGTGTATTCTTTTGAACCATCCTCTTAAATTTACCTGTTTTAGTATATTATTAGATGTTTTAAACAGTTTCTAGCGGTCCAAGTGACATCTATTAATTATCTAATCTTAAAGAATTATGAGTTATTGATAATAAGCATACTACGAACCTAAGCAATTGCCAATAATTTTGTGTATTATTTTGAACCATCCTCTTAAATTTACCAGTTTTAGTATATTATTAGATGTTTTAAACAGTTTCTAGCGGTCCAGGTGACATCTATTAATACTCTAATCTTAAAGAACTATGAGTTATTGATAATAAGCCTACCACGAAACTAAGGATCTGCCTATACTTTTGTGTATTCTTTTTAACCATCCTCTTAAATTTACTAGTTTTAGTTTATTATTAGATGTTTTAAACAGTTTCTAGCGGTTCAGTTGACATCTATTAATTCTTTAATCTTAAAGAATTATGAGTTATTTATAATAACCCTACTACGAAACTAAGCAGATGCCTTTACTTTTGTGTATTCTTTTCAACCATCCTCTAAAATTTACCCGTTTTAGTTTATTATTAGATGTTTGAAACAGTTTCTAACAATCCAGGTGACATCTATTAATTCTCTAATCTTAAAGAACTATGAGTTATTGATAATAAGCCTACTACGAAACTAAGCAATTGCCAATACTTTTGTGTATTCTTTTGAACCATCCTCTTAAAATTACCAGTTCTAGTATATTATTAGATGTTTTAAACAGTTTCTAGCGGTCTAGGTGACATCTATTAATTCTCTAATCTTAAAGACCTATGAGTTATTTATAATAAGCCTGTTACAAAACTAAGCAGCTGCCTATACTTTTGTGTATTCTTTTGAACCATCCTCTTAAGTTTACCAGTTTTACTATATTATTAAATGTTTTAAACAGTTTCTACCAGTCTAGGTGACATCTATTAATTATTTAATCTTAAAGAACTATGAGTTATTTATAATAAGCATACTACGAAACTAAGCAATTGCCAATACTTTTGTGTATTCTTTTGAACCATCCTCTTAAATTTACCAGTTCTAGTATATTATTAGATGTTTTAAACAGTTTCTAGCGGTCCAGGTGAAATCTATTAATACTCTAATCTTAAAGAACTATGAGTTATTGATAATAAGCCTACTACGAAACTAAGGATCTGCCTATACTTTTGTGTATTCTTTTTAACCATCCTCTTAAATTTACCAATTTTAGTTTATTATTAGATGTTTGAAACAGTTTCTAACGCTACAGGTGACATCTATTAATTCTCTAATCTTATAGAATTATGAGTTATTGATAATAAGCCTACTACGAAACTAAGCAGCTGCCTATACTTTTGTGTATTTATTTGAACCATCCTCTTATTTACCATTTTTAGTATATTATTAGATGTTTTAAAAAGTTTCTAGCGGTCGAGGTGACATCTATTAATTCTCTAATCTTAAAGAACTATGAGTTATTGATAATAAGCCTACTACGAAACTAAGGATCTACCTATACTTTTGTGTATTCTTTTGAACCATCCTCTTAAATTTACCAGTTTTATTTATTATTAGATGTTTGAAACAATTTCTAATGGTACAGGTGACATCTATTTATTATCTAATCTTAAAGAACTATGAGTTATTGATAATAAGCCTACTACGAAACTAAGGAGTTGCTTATACATCTGTGTATTCTTTTGAACAATCCTTTTAAATTTACCAGTTTTAGCTTATTATTATATGTTTCAAACAGTTTCTAGCGTTCCAGCTGACATCTATTAATTATTTAATCTTAATGAACTATGAGTTATTGATGATAAGCCAACTACGAAACTAAGACGTTACCCATACTTTTGTGTATTCTTTTGAACCATCCTCTTAAATTTACCAGTTTTAGTTTATTATTAGATATTTTAAACAGTTTCTAGCATTCCAGGTGACATCTATTAATTCTTTAATCTTAGTGAACTATGAGTTATTGATAATAAGCCTACTACAAAACTAAGCTGTTACAAATACCTTTGTGTATTCTTTTGAACCATCCTCTTAAATTTAACAGTTTTACTTTATTATTAGATGTTTTAAACAGTTTCTAGGGTTCCAGTTGACATCTATTAATTATTTAAGTTTAATGAACTATAAGTTATTGATAATAAGCCTACTACGAAACTAAGCAACTGCCTATACTTCTGTGTATTCTTTTGAACCATCCTCTTAAAATTATTAGTTTTAGTATATTATTAGATGTTTTAAGCAGTTTCTAACGGTCCAGGTGAAAACTATTAATTCTCTAATTTTAAAGAATTATTAGTTATTGATAATAATCCTACTACGAAACTAAGCAGTCACCTATACTTTTGTGTATTCTTTTGAACCATCGTCTTAAATTTACTAGTTTTAGTATATTATTAGATGTGTTAAACAGTTCCTAGCGGTCCAGCTGACATCTATTAATTCTCTAATCTTAAAGAACTATGAGTTATTGATAATAAGCCTACTACGAAGCTAAGCATTCACCTATACTTCTGTGTATTCTTTTGGAACATCCTCTTAAATTTACTAGTTTTTGTATATTCTTAGATGTTTTAAATAGTTTCTAGCGGTCCAAGTGACATCTATTAATTCTATAATCTTAAAGAAATATTAGTTATAGATAATAAGCCTACTACGAAACTAAGCAGCTGCCTATACTTTTGTGTATTCTTTTGAACCATCCTTTTAAATTTACCAGTTTTAGCTTATTATTAGATGTTTTAAACAGTTTCTAGCGTTCCAGGTGACATCTATTAATTCTTTAATCTTAATAAACTATGAGTTATTGATAACAAGCCTACGACGAAACTAAGCCGTTACCTATACTTTTGTGTATTCTTTTGAACCATCCTCTTAAAATTACTAGTTTTTGTATATTATTAGATGTTTTAAACAGTTTCTAACGGTCCAGGTGACAGCTATTAATTCTCTAATTTTAAAGAATTATTAGTTATCGATAATAAGCCTACTACGAAACTAAGCAGTCACCTATACTTTTGTGTATTCTTTTGAACCATCCTCTTAAATTTACTAGTTTTAGTATATTATTAGATGTACTAAACAGTTCCTAGCGGTCCAGCTGACATCTATAAATTCTCTAATCTTAAAGAACTATGAGTTATTGATAATAAGCCTAATATGAAACTAAGCATCACCTATACTTCTGTGTATTCTTTTGGAGCATCCTATTAAATTTACCAGTTTTTGTATATTATTAAATGTTTTAAACAGTTTCTAGCGGGCCAGCTGACATCTATTAATTCTATAATCTTAAAGAAATATTAGTTATAGATAATAAGCCTACTACGAAACTAAGCAGCTGCCTATAGTTTTGTGTATTCTTTTGAACCATCCTTTTAAATTTACCAGTTTTAGCTTATTATTAGATGTTTCAAACAGTTTCTAGCGTTCCAGCTGACATCTATTAATTCTTTAATCTTAATGAACTATGAGTTATTGATAATAAGCCTACTACGAAACTAAGCCGTTACCCAAACTTTTGTGTATTCTTTTGAACCATCTTCTTAAATTTACCATTTTTAGTTTATTATTAGATGTTTTAAAAAATTTCTAGCTTTCCAGGTGACATCTATTAATTCTTTAATCTTAGTGAACTATGAGTTATTG
Organism: Papaver somniferum; assembly: GCF_003573695.1. NCBI lineage: Eukaryota > Viridiplantae > Streptophyta > Magnoliopsida > Ranunculales > Papaveraceae > Papaver > Papaver somniferum. The sequence goes on from NW_020622492.1 coordinate 4,165,435, forward strand.
ATAATAAGCCTACTACAAAACTAAGTCGTTACCTATACTTTTGTGTATTCTTTTGAACCATATCCTTAAATTTAACAGCTTTACTTTATTATTGGATGTTTTAAACAATTTATAACGTTCCATGTGACATCTATTAATTATTTAATCTTAATGAACTATTAGTTATTGATAATAAGCCTACTACGAAACTAAGCAAATGCATATACTTTTGTGTATTCTTTTGAACCATCCTCTTAAAATTACTAGTTTTAGTATATTATTAGATGTTTTAAACAGTTTCTAACGGTCCAGGTGACAACTATTAATTCACTAATTTTAAAGAATTATTAGTTATTGATAATAATCCTACTACGAAACTAAGCAGTCACCTATACTTTTGTGTATTCTTTTGAACCATCGTCTAAAATTTACTAGTTTTAGTATATTATTAGATGTGTTAAACAGTTCCTAGCGGTCCAGCTGACATCTATTAATTCTCTAATCTTAAAGAACTATGAGTTATTGATAATAAGCCTACTACGAAACTAAGCAGTCACCTATACTTCTATGTATTCTTTTGGAACATCCTCTTAAATTCACTAGTTTTTGTATATTCTTAGATGTTTTAAACAGTTTCTAGCGGTCCAGGTGACATCTATTAATTCTATAATCTTAAAGAAATATTAGTTATAGATAATAAGCCTACTACGAACTAAGCAGCTGCCTATACTTTTGTGTATTCTTTTGAACCATCCTTTTAAATTTACCAGTTTTAGCTTATTATTAGATGTTTTAAACAGTTTCTAGCGTTCCAGGTGACATCGATTAATTCTTTAATCTTAATGAACTATGAGTTATTGATAATAAGCTTACTACGAAACTAAGCCATTACCTATACTTTTGTGTATTCTTTTGAACCATCCTCTTAAAATTACTAGTTTTAGTATATTATTAGATGTTTTAAACAGTTTCTAAGAGCCCACGTGACAGCTATTAATTCTCTAATTTTAAAGAATTATTAGTTATCGATAATAAGCCTAATACGAAACTAAGCAGTCACCTATACTTTTGTGTATTCTTTTGAACCATCCTCTTATATTTACTAGTTTTAGTATATTATTATATGTATTAAACAGTTCCTAGCGGTCCAGATGACATCTATATATTCTCTAATCTTAAAGAACTATGAGTTATTGATAATCAGCCTATTACGAAACTAAGCAGTCACCTATACTTCTGTGTATTGTTTTAGAGCATCCTCTTAAATTTACTAGTTTTTGTATGTTATTAGATGTTTTAAACAGTTTCTAGCGGTCCAGGTGACATCTATTAATTCTATAATCTTTAAGAAATATTAGTTATAGATAATAAGCCTACTACGAAACTAAGCAGCTGCCTATACTTCTGTGTATACTTTTGAACCATCCTCTTAAAATTACTAATTTTAGTATATTATTAGATGTTTTAAACAGTTTCTAACGGTCCAGGTGACAACTATTAATTCTCTAATTTTAAGGAATTATTAGTTATTAATAATAAGCCTACTACGAAACTAAGCAGTCACCTATACTTTTGTGTATTCTTTTTAACCATCGTCTTACATTTACTAGTTTTAGTATATTATTAGATGTGTGAAAAAGTTCCTAGCGGTCCAGCTGACATCTATTAATTCTCTAATCTTAAAGAACTATGAGTTATTGATATATAATAAGCCTACTACGAAACTAAGCAGTCACCTATACTTTTGTGTATTCTTTTGCAGCATCCTCTTAAAGTTACTAGTTTCAGTATATCATTAGATATTTTAAACAGTTTCTAGCGGTCCAGGTGACATCTATTAATTCTATAATCTTAAAGAACTATTAGTTATAGATAATAAGCCTACTACAAAACTAAGTCGTTACCTATACTTTTGTGTATTCTTTTGAACCATCCTCTTAAATTTACAAGTTTTACTTTATTATTAGATGTTTTAAACAGTTTCTAGCGTTCCAGGTGACATCTATTAATTATTTAATCTTAATGAACTATGAGTTATTGATAATAAGACTACTAAGAAACTAAGCAGCTGCCTATACTTCTGTGTATTCTTTTGAACCATCCTCTTAAAATTACTAGTTTTAGTATATTATTAGATGTTTTAAACAGTTTCTAACGGTCCAGGTGACAACTATTATTTCTCTAATTTTAAAGAATTATTAGTTATTGATAATAAGCCTACTACGAAACTAAGCAGTCACCTATAATTTTGTGTATTCTTTTGGAGCATCCTCTTAAATTTACTAGTTTTTGTATATTATTAGATTTTTAAACAATTTCTAGCGGTCCAGGTGACATCTATTATTTCTATAATCTTAATGAAATATTAGCTATAGATAATAAGCCTACTACGAAACTAAGCAGCTGCCTATACTTTTGTGTATTCTTTTGAACCATCCTTTTAAATTTACCATTTTTAGCTTATTATTAGATGTTTCAAACAGTTTCTAGTGTTCCAGCTGACATCTATTAATTCTTTAATCTTAATGAACTATGAGTTATTGATAACAAGCCTACTACGAAACTAAGCCGTTACCCATACTTTTGTGTATTCTTTTGAGCCATCCTCTTAAATTTACCATTTTTAGTTTATTATTAGATTTTTTAAACAGTTTCTAGCTTTCATGGTGACATCTATTAATTCTTTAATCATAGTGAACTATGAGTTATTGATAATAAGCCTACTACAAAACTAAACCGTTACCGATACTTTTGTGTATTCTTTTGAACCATCCATTTAAATTTACCAGTTTTAGCTTATTATTAGATGTTTTAAACAGTTTCTAGCGTTCCAGGTGACATCTATTAATTCTTTAATCTTAATGAACTATGAGTTATTGATAATAAGCCTACTACGAAACTAAGTCGTTACCTATACTTTTGTGTATTATTTTGAACCATCCTCTTAAAATTACTATTTTTAGTATATTATTAGATGTTTTAAACAGTTTCTAACGGTCCAGGTGACATTTATTAATTCTCTAATTTTAAAGAATTATTAGTTATTGATAATAAGCCTACTACGAAACTAAGCAGTCACCTATACTTTTGTGTATTCTTTTGAACCATTGTCTTAAATATACTAGTTTTAGTATATTATTAGATGTGTTAAACAGTTCCTAGCGGTCCAGCTGACATCTATTAATTCTCTAATCTTAAAGAACTATGAGTTATTGATAATAAGCCTACTACGAAACTAAGCAGTCACCTATACTTTTGTGTATTCCTTTGGAACATCCTCTTAAATTTACTAGTTTTTGTATATTATTAGATGTTTTAAACAGTTTCTAGCGGTCCAGGTGACATCCATTAATTCTATAATCTTTAAGAAATATTAGTTATAGATAATAAGCTTACTACGAAACTAAGCAGCTGCCTATACTTTTGTGTATTCTTTTGAACCATCCTCTTAAGTTTACCAGTTTTAGTATATCATTAGATGTATTAAACATTTACTAGCGGTCCAGGTGACATCTATTAATTCTCTAATCTTAAAGAATTATGAGTTATTGATAATAACCCTACTATGAAACTAAGCATCTGCTTGTACTTTTGTGTATTCTTTGAACCATCCTCTTATATTTACCAGTTTTAGTATATTATTAGATGTTTTAAACAACTTCTATTGCTCCAGGTGACATCTATTAACTCTCTAATCTTAAAGAACTATGAGTTATTAATAATAAGCCTTCTACGAAACTAAGCAGTCACCTATACTTCTATGTATTCTTTTGAACCATCCTCTAAAATTTCCAAGTTTGATATATTTTTAGATGTTTTAAACAGTTTCCAGCTTTCTAGTTGACACCTATTAATTGTCTAATCTTAAAAAACTATGAGTTATTGATAATAAGCCTTCTACGAAACTAAGCAGCTGCCTATACATTTGTGTATTCTTTCGAACCATCCTATTAAGTTGACCAATTTTAGTATATTATTAGATGTTTTAAACGTTTTCTAGCGGTCTAGGTGACATCTATTAATTCCTTAACCTTAAAGAACTATGAGTTATTAATAATAAGCCTACTACGAAACTAAGCAGCTGCCTACATTTTTGTGTATTCTCTTGAACCGTCCTCTTAGATTACCAGTTTTAGTATATTTTTAGATGTTTTAAACATTTTCTAGCGGTCCAGGTGACATCTATTAATTCTATAATCTTAAGGAAATATTAGTTATAGATAATAAGCCTACTACGAAACTAAGCAGCTGCCTATACAATTGTGTATTCTTTTGAACCATCCATTTAAATTTACCAGTTTTAGCTTATTATTAGATGTTTAAATAGTTTCTAGCGTTCCAGGTGACATCTATTAATTCTTTAATCTTAATGAACTATGAGTTATTGATAATAAGCCGACTACGAAACTAAGGCGTTAAATATACTTTTGTGTATTCTTTTGAACCATCCTCTTAAAATTACTAGTTTTAGTATATTATTAGATGTATTAAACAGTTTCTAGCGGTCCAGCTGACATCTATATATTCTCTAATCTTAAAGAACTACGAGTGATTGATAATAAGCCTACTACGAAACTAAGCAGTCTCCTATACTTCTGTGTATTCTTTTGGAGCATCCTCTTAAATTTACTAGTTTTTGTATAATATTAAATGTTTTAAACAGTTTCTAGCGGTCCAGGTGACATCTATAAATTCTATAATCTTAAAGAAATATTAGTTATAGATAATAAGCCTACTACGAAACTAAGCAGCTGCCTATACTTTTGTGTATTCTTTTGAACCATCCTTTTAAATTTACCAGTTTTAGCTTATTATTAGATGTTT
>NW_020622492.1:4170247-4170625 GCF_003573695.1 Papaver somniferum
AAGTTTTACAAACAGTTTCTAGCGTTCCAGGTGACATCTATTAATTATTTAATCTTAATGAACTATGAGTTATTGATAATAAGACTACTAAGAAACTAAGCAGCTGCCTATACTTCTGTGTATTCTTTTGAACCATCCTCTTAAAATTACTAGTTTTAGTATATTATTAGATGTTTTAAACAGTTTCTAACGGTCCAGGTGACAACTATTATTTCTCTAATTTTAAAGAATTATTAGTTATTGATAATAAGCCTACTACGAAACTAAGCAGTCACCTATAATTTTGTGTATTCTTTTGGAGCATCCTCTTAAATTTACTAGTTTTTGTATATTATTAGATTTTTAAACAATTTCTAGCGGTCCAGGTGACATCTATTA
>NW_020622492.1:4170635-4176279 GCF_003573695.1 Papaver somniferum
AATTCTATAATCTTAAAGAAATATTAGTTATAGATAATAAGCCTACTACGAAACTAAGCAGCTGCCTATACTTTTGTGTATTCTTTTGAACCATCCTTTTAAATTTACCAGTTTTAGCTTATTATTAGATGTTTCAAACAGTTTCTAGCATTCCAGGTGACATCTATTAATTCTTTAATCTAATGAACTATGAGTTATTGATAATAAGCCTACTACGAAACTAAGCCGTTACCCATACTTTTGTGTATTCTTTTGAACCATCCTCTTAAATTTACCAGTTTTAGTTTATTATTAGACGTTTTAAACAATTTCTAGCATTCCAGGTGACATCTATTAATTCTTTAATATTAGTGAACTATGAGTTATTGATAATAAGACTACTACGAAACTAAGCAGCTGCCTATACTTCTGTGTATTCTTTTGAACCATCATCTTAAAATTACTAGTTTTAGTATATTATTAGATGTTTTAAACAGTTTCTAACGGTCCAGGTGACAACTATGAATTCTCTAATTTTAAAGAATTCTTAGTTATTGATAGTAAGCCAACTACGATACTAAGCAGTCACCTATACTTCTGTGTATTCTTTAGGAGCATCCTCTTAAACTTACTAGTTTTTGTATATTATTAGATGTTTTAAACAGTTCTAGCGGTCCAGGTGACATCTATCAATTCTATAATCTTTAAGAAATATTAGTTATAGATAATAAGCCTACTACGAAACTAAGCAGCTGCCTATACTTTTGTGTATTCTTTTGAAACATCCTTTTAAATTTACCAGTTTTAGCTTATTATTAGATGTTTCAAACAATTTCTAGCATTCCAGGTGACATCTTTTAATTCTTTAATCTTAATGAACTATGAGTTATTGATAATGAGCCTACTAAGAAACTAAGCCGTTACCTATACTTTTGTGCATTCTTTTGAACCATCCTCTTAAAATTACTAGTTTTAGTATATTATTAGATGTTTTAAACAGTTTCTAACGGTCCAGGTGACAACTATTAATTCTCTAATTTTAAAGAATTATTAGTTATTGATAATAAGCCTACTACGAAACTTAGCAGTCACCTAAACTTTTGTGTATTCTTTTGAACCATCCTCTTAAATTTACTAGTTTTAGTATATTATTAGATGTGTTAAACAGTTCTTAGCGGTCCAGCTGACATCTATTAATTCTCTAATCTTAAAGAACTATGAGTTATTGATAATCAGCCTATTACGAAACTAAGCAGTCACCTATACTTCTGTGTATTGTTTTAGAGCATCCTCTTAAATTTACTAGTTTTTGTATGTTATTAGATGTTTTAAACAGTTTCTAGCGGTCCAGGTGACATCTATTAATTCTATAATCTTTAAGAAATATTAGTTATAGATAATAAGCCTACTACGAAACTAAGCAGCTGCCTATACTTCTGTGTATACTTTTGAACCATCCTCTTAAAATTACTAATTTTAGTATATTATTAGATGTTTTAAACAGTTTCTAACGGTCCAGGTGACAACTATTAATTCTCTAATTTTAAGGAATTATTAGTTATTAATAATAAGCCTACTACGAAACTAAGCAGTCACCTATACTTTTGTGTATTCTTTTTAACCATCGTCTTACATTTACTAGTTTTAGTATATTATTAGATGTGTTAAAAAGTTCCTAGCGGTCCAGCTGACATCTATTAATTCTCTAATCTTAAAGAACTATGAGTTATTGATATATAATAAGCCTACTACGAAACTAAGCAGTCACCTATACTTTTGTGTATTCTTTTGCAGCATCCTCTTAAAGTTACTAGTTTCAGTATATCATTAGATATTTTAAACAGTTTCTAGCGGTCCAGGTGACATCTATTAATTCTATAATCTTAAAGAACTATTAGTTATAGATAATAAGCCTACTACAAAACTAAGTCGTTACCTATACTTTTGTGTATTCTTTTGAACCATCCTCTTAAATTTAAAAGTTTTACTTTATTATTAGATGTTTTAAACAGTTTCTAGCGTTCCAGGTGACATCTATTAATTATTTAATCTTAATGAACTATGAGTTATTGATAATAAGACTACTAAGAAACTAAGCAGCTGCCTATACTTCTGTGTATTCTTTTGAACCATCCTCTTAAAATTACTAGTTTTAGTATATTATTAGATGTTTTAAACAGTTTCTAACGGTCCAGGTGACAACTATTATTTCTCTAATTTTAAAGAATTATTAGTTATTGATAATAAGCCTACTACGAAACTAAGCAGTCACCTATAATTTTGTGTATTCTTTTGGAGCATCCTCTTAAATTTACTAGTTTTTGTATATTATTAGATTTTTAAACAATTTCTAGCGGTCCAGGTGACATCTATTAATTCTATAATCTTAAAGAAATATTAGTTATAAATAATAAGCCTACTAAGAAACTAAGCAGCTGCCTATACTTCTGTGTATTCTTTTGAACCATCCTCTTAAAATTACTAGTTTTAGTATATTATTAGATGTGTTAAGCAGTTCTCAGCGGTCCAGCTGACATCTATTAATTCTCTAATCTTAAAGAACTATGAGTTATTGATAATAAGCCTACTACGAAACTAAGAAGTCACCTATAATTTTGTGTATTCTTTTGGAGCATCCTCTTAAATTTACTAGTTTTTGTATATTATTAGATTTTTAAACAATTTCTAGCGGTCCAGGTGACATCTATTAATTCTATAATCTTAAAGAAATATTAGTTATAAATAATAAGCCTACTACGAAACTAAGCAGCTGCCTATACTTTTGTGTATTCTTTTGAACCATCCTTTTAAATTTACCATTTTTAGCTTATTATTAGATGTTTCAAACAGTTTCTAGCGTTCCAGATGACATCTATTAATTCTTTAATCTTAATGAACTATGAGTTATTGATAATAAGCCTACTACGAAACTAAGCCGTTACCTATACTTTTGTGTATTCTTTTGAACCATCCTCTTAAATATACCAGTTTTAGTTTATTATTAGATGTTTTAAACAGTTTCTAGCGTTCCAGGTGACATCTATTAATTCTTTAATCTCAGTGAACTATGAGTTATTGATAATAAGCCTACTGCAAATCTAAGCCGTTACATATACTTTTGTGTATTCTATTGAACCATCCTCTTAAATTTACCAGTTTTAGTTTATTATTAGATGTTTTAAACAGTTTCTAGTGTTCCAGGTGACATCTATTAATTCTTTAATCTTAATGAACTATGAGTTATTGATAATAAGCCTATTACGAAACTAAGCAGCTGCCTATACTTCTGTGTATTCTTTTGAACCATCCTCTTAAAATTACTAGTTTTATTATATTATTAGATGTTTTAAACAGTTTCTAACGGTCCAGGTGACAATAAATTAATTCTCTAATTTTAAAGAATTATCAGTTATTGATAGTAAGCCTACTACGAAACTAAGCAGGCACCTATACTTTTGTGTATTCTTTTGAACCATCGTCTTACATTTACTAGTTTTAGTATATTATTAGATGTGTTAAACAGTTCCTAGCGGTCCAGCTGACATCTATTAATTCTCTAATCTTAAAGAACTATGGGTTATTGATAATAAGCCTACTACGAAACTAAGCAGTCACCTATACTTCTGTGTATTCTTTTGGAGCATCCTCTTAAATTTACTAGTTTTTGTAAATTATTAGATTTTTTAAACAATTTCTAGTGGTCCAAGTGACATCTATTAATTCTATAATCTTAAAGAAATATTAGTTATAGATAATAAGCCTACCACGAAACTAAGCAGCTGCCTATACTTTTGTGTATTCCTTTGAACCATCCTTTTAAATTTACCATTTTTAGCTTATTATTATATGTTTCATACAGTTTCTAGCGTTCCAGGTGACATCTATTAATTCTTTAATCTTAATGAACTACGAGTTAATGATAATAAGCCTACTATGAAACTAAACCGTTACCTATACTTTTGTGTATTCTTTTGAACCATCCTCTTAAATTTACCAGTTTTAGTTTATTATTAGATGTTTTAAACAGTTTCTAGCGTTCCAGGTGATATCTATTAATTCTTTAATCTTAAGGAAATATTAGTTATAGATAATAAGCCTACTACGAAACTAAGCAGCTCCCTATACTTTTGTGTATTCTTTTGAACCATCCTTTTAAATTTACCATTTTTAGCTTATTATTAGATGTTTTAAACAGTTTCTAGCGTTCCAAGTGACATCTATTAATTATTTAATCTTAATGAACTATGAGTTATAGATAATAAGCCTACTACGAAACTAAGCCGTTACCTATACTTTTGTGTATTCTTTTGAACCATCCTCTTAAATTTACAAGTTTTAGTTTATTATTATATGTTTTAAACAATTTCTAGTGTTCCAGGTGACATCTATTAATTCTTTAATATTAGTGAACTATGAGTTATTGATAATAAGCCTACTACGAAACTAAGCCGTTACCTCTACTTTTGTGTATTCTTTTGAACCATCCTCTTAAATTTACCAGTTTTAGTTTATTATTAGATGTTTTAAACAGTTTCTAGCGTTCCAGGTGACAACTATTAATTCTTTAATCTTAAGGAAATATTAGTTATAGATAATAAGCCTACTACGAAACTAAGCAGCTGCCTATACTTTTGTGTATTCTTTTGAACCATCCTTTTCAATTTACCATTTTTAGCTTATTATTAGATGTTTTAAACAGTTTCTAGCATTCCAGGTGACATCTATTAATTCTTTAATCTTAATGAACATGAGTTATTGATAACAAGCCTTTTACGAAACTAAGCCGTTACCTATACTTTTGTGTATTCTTTTGAACCATCGTCTTACATTTACTAGTTTTAGTATATTATTAGATGTGTTAAACAGTTCCTAGCGGTCCAGATGACATCTATTAATTCTCTAATCTTAAAGAACTATGAGTTATTGATAATAAGCCTACTACGAAACTAAGCAGTCACCTATACTTCTGTGTATTCTTTTGGAGCATCCTCTTAAATTTACTAGTTTTTGTATATTATTAGATGTTTTAAACAATTTCTAGCGGTCCAGGTGACATCTATTAATTCTATAATCTTAAAGAAATAGTATTTATAGATAATAAGCCTACTACGAAACTAAGCAACTGCCTATACTTTTGTGTATTCCTTTGAACCATCCTTTTAAATTTACCATTTTTAGCTTATTATTATATGTTTCATACAGTTTCTAGCGTTCCAGGTGACATCTATTAATTCTTTAATCTTAATGAACTATGAGTTAATGATAATAAGCCTACTACGAAACTAAGCCGTTACCTATACTTTTGTGTATTCTTTTGAACCATCCTCTTAAATTTACCAGTTTTAGTTTATTATTAGATGTTTTAAACAGTTTCTAGCGTTCCAGGTGACAACTATTAATTCTTTAATCTTAAGGAAATATTAGTTATAGATAATAAGCCTACTACGAAACTAAGCAGCTGCCTATACTTTTGTGTATTCTTTTGAACCATCCTTTTAAATTTACCATTTTTAGCTTATTATTAGATGTTTTAAACAATTTCTAGCATTCCAAGTGACATCTATTAATTCTTTAATCTTAATGAACTATGAGTTATTGATAACAAGCCTTTTACGAAACTAAGCCGTTACCTATACTTTTGTGTATTCTTTTGAACCATCCTCTT
>NW_020622492.1:4176402-4211679 GCF_003573695.1 Papaver somniferum
ACAGTTTCTAGCGTTCCAGGTGACATCTATTAATTCTTTAATCTTAATGAACTATGAGTTATTGATAACAAGCCTTTTACGAAACTAAGCCGTTACCTATACTTTTGTGTATTCTTTTGAACCATCCTCTTAAATTTACCAGTTTTAGTTTATTATTAGATGTTTTAAACAGTTTCTAGCGTTCCAGGTGACATCTATTAATTCTTTAATATTAGTGAACTATGAGTTATTGATAATAAGCCTACTACAAAACTAAGCCGTTACCTATACTTTTGTGTATTCTATTGAACCATCCTCTTAAATTTACCAGTTTTAGTTTATTATTAGATGTTTTAAACAGTTTCTAGCATTCCAGGTGACATCTATTAATTCTTTAATCTTAGTGAACTATGAGTTATTGATAATATGCCTACTACAAATCTAAGCCGTTACCTATACTTTTGTGTATTCTATTGAACCATACTCTTAAATTTACCAGTTTTAGTTTATTATTAGATGTTTTAAACAGTTTCTAACGGTCCAAGTGACATTTATTAATTATCTAATCTTAAAAAACTATGAGTTGTAGATAATAAGCCTACAACGAAACTAAGCAGCTGCCTATACTTCTGTGTATTCTTTCGAACCATCCTCTTAAAATTACTAGTTTTATTATATTATTAGATGTTTTAAACAGTTTCTAACGGTCCAGGTGACAATAAATTAATTCTCTAATTTTAAAGAATTATCAGTTATTGATAATAAGCCTACTACGAAACTAAGCAGTCACCTATACTTTTGTGTATTCTTTTGAACCATCGTCTTACATTTACTAGTTTTAGTATATTATTAGATGTGTTAAACAGTTCCTAGCGGTCCAGCTGACATCTATTAATTCTCTAATCTTAAAGAACTATGAGTTATTGATAATAAGCCTACTACGAAACTAAGCAGTCACCTATACTTCTGTGTATTCCTTTGGAGCATCCTCTTAAATTTACTAGTTTTTGTATATTATTAGATGTTTTAAACAATTTCTAGCGGTCCAGGTGACATCTATTAATTCTATAATCTTAAAGAAATATTAGTTATAGATAATAAGCCTACTACGAAACTAAGCAGCTGCCTATAATTTTGTGTATTCCTTTGAACCATCCTTTTAAATTTACCATTTTTAGCTTATTATTATATGTTTCATACAGTTTCTAGCGTTCCAGGTGACATCTATTAATTCTTTAATCTTAATGAACTATGAGTTAATGATAATAAGCCTACTACGAAACTAAGCAGTTACCTATACTTTTGTGTATTCTTTTGAACCATCGTCTTACATTTACTAGTTTTAGTATATTATTAGATGTGTTAAACAGTTCCTAGCGGTCCAGCCGACATCTATTAATTCTCTAATCTTAAAGAACTATGAGTTATTGATAATAAGCCTACTACGAAACTAAGCAGTCACCTATACTTCTGTGTATTCCTTTGGAGCATCCTATTAAATTTACTAGTTTTTGTATATTATTAGATGTTTTAAACAATTTCTAGCGGTCCAGGTGACATCTATTAATTCTATAATCTTAAAGAAATATTAGTTATAGATAATAAGCCTACTACGAAACTAAGCAGCTGCCTATACTTTTGTGTATTCCTTTGAACCATCCTTTTAAATTTACCATTTTTAGCTTATTATTATATGTTTCATACAGTTTCTAGCGTTCCAGGTGACATCTATTAATTCTTTAATCTTAATGAACTATGAGTTATTGATAACAAGCCTTTTACGAAACTAAGCCGTTACCTATACTTTTGTGTATTCTTTTGAACCATCCTCTTAAATTTACCAGTTTTAGTTTATTATTAGATGTTTTAAACAGTTTCTAGCGTTCCAGGTGACATCTATTAATTCTTTAATATTAGTGAACTATGAGTTATTGATAATAAGCCTACTACAAAACTAAGCCGTTACCTATACTTTTGTGTATTCTATTGAACCATCCTCTTAAATTTACCAGTTTTAGTTTATTATTAGATGTTTTAAACAGTTTCTAGCATTCCAGGTGACATCTATTAATTCTTTAATCTTAGTGAACTATGAGTTATTGATAATATGCCTACTACAAATCTAAGCCGTTACCTATACTTTTGTGTATTCTATTGAACCATCCTCTTAAATTTACCAGTTTTAGTTTATTATTAGATGTTTTAAACAGTTTCTAACGGTCCAGGTGACATTTATTAATTATCTAATCTTAAAAAACTATGAGTTGTAGATAATAAGCCTACAACGAAACTAAGCAGCTGCCTATACTTCTGTGTATTCTTTCGAACCATCCTCTTAAAATTACTAGTTTTATTATATTATTAGATGTTTTAAACAGTTTCTAACGGTCCAGGTGACAATAAATTAATTCTCTAATTTTAAAGAATTATCAGTTATTGATAATAAGCCTACTACGAAACTAAGCAGTTACCTATACTTTTGTGTATTCTTTTGAACCATCGTCTTACATTTACTAGTTTTAGTATATTATTACATGTGTTAAACAGTTCCTAGCGGTCCAGCTGACATCTATTAATTCTCTAATCTTAAAGAACTATGAGTTATTGATAATAAGCCTACTACGAAACTAAGCAGTCACCTATACTTCTGTGTATTCCTTTGGAGCATCCTCTTAAATTTACTAGTTTTTGTATATTATTAGATGTTTTAAACAATTTCTAGCGGTCCAGGTGACATCTATTAATTCTATAATCTTAAAGAAATATTAGTTATAGATAATAAGCCTACTACGAAACTAAGCAGCTGCCTATAATTTTGTGTATTCCTTTGAACCATCCTTTTAAATTTACCATTTTTAGCTTATTATTATATGTTTCATACAGTTTCTAGCGTTCCAGGTGACATCTATTAATTCTTTAATCTTAATTAACTATGAGTTAATGATAATAAGCCTACTACGAAACTAAGCCGTTACCTATACTTTTGTGTATTCTTTTGAACCATCCTCTTAAATTTACCAGTATTAGTTTATTATTAGATGTTTTAAACAGTTTCTAGCGTTCCAGGTGACATCTATTAATTCTTTAATCTTAAGGAAATATTAGTTATAGATAATAAGCCTACTACGAAACTAAGCAGCTGCCTATACTTTTTGTGTATTCCTTTGAACCATCCTTTTAAATTTACCATTTTTATCTTATTATTATATGTTTCATACAGTTTCTAGCGTTGCAGGTGACATCTATTAATTCTTTAATCTTAAGGAAATATTAGTTATAGATAATAAGCCTACTACGAAACTAAGCCGTTACCTATAATTTTGTGTATTCTATTGAACCATCCTCTTAAATTTACCAGTTTTAGTTTATTATTAGATGTTTTAAACAGTTTGTAGCGTTCCAGGTGACATCTATTAATTCTTTAATCTTAATGAACTATGAGTTATTGATAATAAGCCTACTACGAAACTAAGCAGCTGCCTATACTTCTGTGTATTCTTTTGAACCATCCTCTTAAAATTACTAGTTTTAGTATATTATTAGATTTTTTAAACAGTTTCTAACGGTCCAGGTGACAACAATTAATTCTCTAATTTTAAAGAATTATCAGTTATTGATAATAAGCCTACTACGAAACTAAGCAGTCACCTATACTTTTGTGTATTCTTTTGAACCATCGTCTTACATTTATTAGTTTAAAAAAATAGTATATTATTAGATGTGTTAAACAGTTCCTAGCGTTCCAGCTGACATCTATTAATTCTCTAATCTTAAAGAACTATGAGTTTTTGATAATAAGCCTACTACGAAACTAAGCAGTCACCTATACTTCTGTGTATTCTTTTGGAGCATCCTCTTAAATTTACTAGTTTTTGTATATTATTAGATGTTTTAAACAATTTCTAGCGGTCCATGTGACATCTATTAATTCTATAATCTTAAAGAAATATTAGTTATAGATAATAAGCCTACTACGAAACTAAGCAGCTGCCTATACTTTTGTGTATTCCTTTGAAACATACTTTTAAATTTACCATTTGTAGCTTATTATTATATGTTTCATACAGTTTCTAACGTTCCAGGTGACATCTATTAATTCTTTAATCTTAATGAACTATGAGTTAATGATAATAAGCCTACTACGAAACTAAGCCGTTACCTATACTTTTGTGTATTCTTTTGAACCATCCTCTTAAATTTACCAGTTTTAGTTTATTATTAGATGTTTTAAACAGTTTCTAGCGTTCCAGGTGACATCTATTAATTCTTTAATCTTAAGGAAATATTAGTTATAGATAATAAGCCTACTACGAAACTAAGCATCTGCCTATACTTTTGTGTATTCTTTTGAACCATCCTTTTAAATTTACCATTTTTAGCTTATTATTAGATGTTTTAAACAGTTTCTAGCGTTCCAGGTGACATCTATTAATTCTTTAATCTTAATGAACTATGAGTTATTGATAATAAGCCTACTACGAAACTAAGCCGTTACCTATACTTTTGTGTATTCTTTTGAACCATCCTCTTAAACTTACCAGTTTTAGTTTATTATTAGATGTTTTAAACAGTTTCTAGCGTTCCAGGTGACATCTATTAATTCTTTAATATTAGTGAACTATGAGTTATTGATAATAAGCCTACTACAAAACTAAGCCGTTACCTATACTTTTGTGTATTCTATTGAACCATCCTCTTAAATTTACCAGTTTTAGTTTATTATTAGATGTTTTAAACAGTTTCTAGCGTTCCAGGTGACATCTATTAATTCTTTAATCTTAAGGAACTATGAATTATTGATAATAAGCCTACTACGAAACTAAGCAGCTGCCTATACTTCTGTGTATTCTTTTGAACCATCCTCTTAAAATTACTAGTTTTAGTATATTATTAGATGTTTTAAACAGTTTCTAACGGTCCAGGTGACAACTATTAATTCTCTAATTTTAAAGAATTATCAGTTATTGATAATAAGCCTACTACGAAACTAAGCAGTCACCTATACTTTTGTGTATTCTTTTGAACCATCGTCTTACATTTATTAGTTTTAGTATATTATTAGATGTGTTAAACAGTTCCTAGCGGTCCAGCTGACATCTATTAATTCTCTAATCTTAAAGAACTATGAGTTTTTGATAATAAGCCTACTACGAAACTAAGCAGTCACCTATACTTATGTGTATTCTTTTGGAGCATCCTCTTAAATTTACTAGTTTTTGTATATTATTAGATGTTTTAAACAATTTCTAGCGGTCCAGGTGACATCTATTAATTCTATAATCTTAAAGAAATATTAGTTATAGATAATAAGCCTACTACGAAACTAAGCAGCTGCCTATACTTTTGTGTATTCCTTTGAAACATACTTTTAAATTTACCATTTGTAGCTTATTATTATATGTTTCATACAGTTTCTAACGTTCCAGGTGACATCTATTAATTCTTTAATCTTAATGAACTATGAGTTAATGATAATAAGCCTACTACGAAACTAAGCCGTTACCTATACTTTTGTGTATTCTTTTGAACCATCCTCTTAAATTTACCAGTTTTAGTTTATTATTAGATGTTTTAAACAGTTTCTAGCGTTCCAGGTGACATCTATTAATTCTTTAATCTTAGTGAACTATGAGTTATTGATAATAAGCCTACTACAAATGTAAGCCGTTACCTATAATTTTGTGTATTCTATTGAACCATCCTCTTAAATTTACCAGTTTTAGTTTATTATTAGATGTTTTAAACAGTTTCTAGCGTTCCAGGTGACATCTATTAATTCTTTAATCTTAATGAACTATGAATTATTGATAATAAGCCTACTACGAAACTAAGCAGCTGCCTATACTTCTGTGTATTCTTTTGAACCATCCTCTTAAAATTACTAGTTTTAGTATATTATTAGATTTATTAAACAGTTTCTAACGGTCCAGGTGACAACAATTAATTCTCTAATTTTAAAGAATTATCAGTTATTGATAATAAGCCTACTACGAAACTAAGCAGTCACCTATACTTTTGTGAATTCTTTTGAACCATCGTCTTACATTTATTAGTTTAAAAAAATAGTATATTATTAGATGTGTTAAACAGTTCCTAGCGGTCCAGCTGACATCTATTAATTCTCTAATCTTAAAGAACTATGAGTTTTTGATAATAAGCCTACTACGAAACTAAGCAGTCACCTATACTTCTGTGTATTCTTTTGGAGCATCCTCTTAAATTTACTAGTTTTTGTATATTATTAGATGTTTTAAACAATTTCTAGCGGTCCAGGTGACATCTATTAATTCTATAATCTTAAAGAAATATTAGTTATAGATAATAAGCCTACTACGAAACTAAGCAGCTGCCTATACTTTTGTGTATTCCTTTGAACCATCCTTTTAAATTTACCATTTTTAGCTTATTATTATATGTTTCATACAGTTTCGAACGTTCCAGGTGACATCTATTAATTCTTTAATCTTAATGAACTATGAGTTAATGATAATAAGCCTACTACGAAACTAAGCCGTTACCTATACTTTTGTGTATTCTTTTGAACCATCCTCTTAAATTTACCAGTTTTAGTTTATATTAGATGTTTTAAACAGTTTCTAGCGTTCCAGGTGACATCTATTAATTCTTTAATCTTAAGGAAATATTAGTTATAGATAATAAGCCTACTACGAAACTAAGCAGCTGCCTATACTTTTGTGTATTCTTTTGAACCATCCTTTTAAATTTACCATTTTTAGCTTATTATTAGATGTTTTAAACAGTTTCTAGCGTTCCAGGTGACATCTATTAATTCTTTAATCTTAATGAACTATGAGTTATTGATAATAAGCCTACTACGAAACTAAGCCGTTACCTATGCTTTTGTGTATTCTTTTGAACCATCCTCTTAAATTTACCAATTTTAGTTTATTATTATATGTTTTAAACAGTTTCTAGCGTTTCAGGTGACATCTATTAATTCTTTAATCTTAGTGAACTATGGGTTATTGATAATAAGCCTACTACAAATCTAAGCCGTTACCTATACTTTTGTTTATTCTATTGAACCATCCTCTTAAATTTACCAGTTTTAGTTTATTATTAGATGTTTTAAAAAGTTTCTAGCGTTCCGGTGACATCTATTAATTCTTTAATCTTCATGAACTATGAGTTATTGATAATAAGCCTACTACGAAACTAAGCAGCTGCCTATACTTCTGTGTATTCTTTTGAACCATCCTCTTAAAATTACTAGTTTTAGTATGTTATTAGATGTTTTAAACAGTTTCTAACGGTCCAGGTGACAACAATTAATTCTCTAATTTTAAAGAATTATCAGTTATTGATAATAAGCCTACTACGAAACTAAGCAGTCACCTATACTTTTGTGTATTCTTTTGAACCATCGTCTTACATTTACTAGTTTTAATATATTATTAGATGTGTTAAACAGTTCCTAGCGGTCCAGCTGACATATATTAATTCTCTAATCTTAAAGAACTATGAGTTATTGATAATAAGCCTACTACGAAACTAAGCAGTCACCTATACTTCTGTGTATTCCTTTGGAGCATCCTCTTAAATTTACTAGTTTTAGTATATTATTAGATGTTTTAAACAGTTTCTAACGGTCCAGGTGACAACAATTAATTCTCTAATTTTAAAGAATTATCAGTTATTGATAATATGCCTACTACAAATCTAAGCCGTTACCTATACTTTTGTGTATTCTATTGATCCATCCTCTTAAATTTACCAGTTTTAGTTTATTATTAGATGTTTTAAACAGTTTCTAACGGTCCAGGTGACATTTATTAATTATCTAATCTTAAAAAACTATGAGTTGTAGATAATAAGCCTACAACGAAACTAAGCAGCTGCCTATACTTATGTGTATTCTTTCGAACCATCCTCTTAAAATTACTAGTTTTATTATATTATTAGATGTTTTAAACAGTTTCTAACGGTCCAGGTGACAATAAATTAATTCTCTAATTTTAAAGAATTATCAGTTATTGATAATAAGCCTACTACGAAACTAAGCAGTTACCTATACTTTTGTGTATTCTTTTGAACCATCGTCTTACATTTACTAGTTTTAGTATATTATTAGATGTGTTAAACAGTTCCTAGCGGTCCAGCTGACATCTATTAATTCTCTAATCTTAAAGAACTATGAGTTATTGATAATAAGCCTACTACGAAACTAAGCAGTCACCTATACTTCTGTGTATTCCTTTGGAGCATCCTCTTAAATTTACTAGTTTTTGTATATTATTAGATGTTTTAAACAATTTCTAGCGGTCCAGGTGACATCTATTAATTCTATAATCTTAAAGAAATATTAGTTATAGATAATAAGCCTACTACGAAACTAAGCAGCTGCCTATAATTTTGTGTATTCCTTTGAACCATCCTTTTAAATTTACCATTTTTAGCTTATTATTATATGTTTCATACCGTTTCTAGCGTTCCAGGTGACATCTATTAATTCTTTAATCTTAATGAACTATGAGTTAATGATAATAAGCCTACTACGAAACTAAGCCGTTACCTATACTTTTGTGTATTCTTTTGAACCATCCTCTTAAATTTACCAGTTTTAGTTTATTATTAGATGTTTTAAACAGTTTCTAGCGTTCCAGGTGACATCTATTAATTCTTTAATCTTAAGGAAATATTAGTTATAGATAATAAGCCTACTACGAAACTAAGCATCTGCCTATACTTTTGTGTATTCTTTTGAACCATCCTTTTAAATTTACCATTTTTAGCTTATTATTAGATGATTTAAACAGTTTCTAGCGTTCCAGGTGACATCTATTAATTCTTTAATCTTAATGAACTATGAGTTATTGATAATAAGCCTACTACGAAACTAAGCCGTTACCTATACTTTTGTGTATTCTTTTGAACCATCCTCTTAAACTTACCAGTTTTAGTTTATTATTAGATGTTTTAAACAGTTTCTAGCGTTCCAGGTGACATCTATTAATTCTTTAATATTAGTGAACTATGAGTTATTGATAATAAGCCTACTACAAATGTAAGCCGTTACCTATAATTTTGTGTATTCTATTGAACCATCCTCTTAAATTTACCAGTTTTAGTTTATTATTAGATGTTTTAAACAGTTTCTAGCGTTCCAGGTGACATCTATTAATTCTTTAATCTTAATGAACTATGAATTATTGATAATAAGCCTACTACGAAACTAAGCAGCTGCCTATACTTCTGTGTATTCTTTTGAACCATCCTCTTAAAATTACTAGTTTTAGTATATTATTAGATGTTTTAAACAGTTTCTAACGGTCCAGGTGACAACTATTAATTCTCTAATTTTAAAGAATTATCAGTTATTGATAATAAGCCTACTACGAAACTAAGCAGTCACCTATACTTTTGTGTATTCTTTTGAACCATCGTCTTACATTTATTAGTTTTAGTATATTATTAGATGTGTTAAACAGTTCCTAGCGGTCCAGCTGACATCTATTAATTCTCTAATCTTAAAGAACTATGAGTTTTTGATAATAAGCCTACTACGAAACTAAGCAGTCACCTATACTTATGTGTATTCTTTTGGAGCATCCTCTTAAATTTACTAGTTTTTGTATATTATTAGATGTTTTAAACAATTTCTAGCGGTCCAGGTGACATCTATTAATTCTATAATCTTAAAGAAATATTAGTTATAGATAATAAGCCTACTACGAAACTAAGCAGCTGCCTATACTTTTGTGTATTCCTTTGAAACATACTTTTAAATTTACCATTTGTAGCTTATTATTATATGTTTCATACAGTTTCTAACGTTCCAGGTGACATCTATTAATTCTTTAATCTTAATGAACTATGAGTTAATGATAATAAGCCTACTACGAAACTAAGCCGTTACCTATACTTTTGTGTATTCTTTTGAACCATCCTCTTAAATTTACCAGTTTTAGTTTATTATTAGATGTTTTAAACAGTTTCTAGCGTTCCAGGTGACATCTATTAATTCTTTAATCTTAAGGAAATATTAGTTATAGATAATAAGCCTACTACGAAACTAAGCATCTGCCTATACTTTTGTGTATTCTTTTGAACCATCCTTTTAAATTTACCATTTTTAGCTTATTATTAGATGTTTTAAACAGTTTCTAGCGTTCCAGGTGACATCTATTAATTCTTTAATCTTAATGAACTATGAGTTATTGATAATAAGCCTACTACGAAACTAAGCCGTTACCTATACTTTTGTGTATTCTTTTGAACCATCCTCTTAAACTTACCAGTTTTAGTTTATTATTAGATGTTTTAAACAGTTTCTAGCGTTCCAGGTGACATCTATTAATTCTTTAATATTAGTGAACTATGAGTTATTGATAATAAGCCTACTACAAAACTAAGCCGTTACCTATACTTTTGTGTATTCTATTGAACCATCCTCTTAAATTTACCAGTTTTAGTTTATTATTAGATGTTTTAAACAGTTTCTAGCATTCCAGGTGACATCTATTAATTCTTTAATCTTAGTGAACTATGAGTTATTGATAATAAGTCTACTACAAAACTAAGCCGTTACCTATACTTTTGTGTATTCTATTGAACCAACCTCTTAAATTTAACAGTTTTACTTTATTATTAGATGTTTTAAACAGTTTCTAGCGTTCCAGGTGACATCTATTAATTCTTTAATCTTAATGAACTATGAGTTATTGATAATAAGCCTACTATGAAACTAAGCCGTTACCTATGCTTTTGTGTATTCTTTTGAACCATCCTCTTAAATTTACCAGTTTTAGTTTATTATTAGATGTTTTAAACAGTTTCTAGCGTTCCAGGTGACATCTATTAATTCTTTAATCTTAGTGAACTATGAGTTATTGATAATAAGCCTACTACAAATGTAAGCCGTTACCTATAATTTTGTGTATTCTATTGAACCATCCTCTTAAATTTACCAGTTTTAGTTTATTATTAGATGTTTTAAACAGTTTCTAGCGTTCCAGGTGACATCTATTAATTCTTTAATCTTAATGAACTATGAATTATTGATAATAAGCCTACTACGAAACTAAGCAGCTGCCTATACTTCTGTGTATTCTTTTGAACCATCCTCTTAAAATTACTAGTTTTAGTATATTATTAGATTTATTAAACAGTTTCTAACGGTCCAGGTGACAACAATTAATTCTCTAATTTTAAAGAATTATCAGTTATTGATAATAAGCCTACTACGAAACTAAGCAGTCACCTATACTTTTGTGAATTCTTTTGAACCATCGTCTTACATTTATTAGTTTAAAAAAATAGTATATTATTAGATGTGTTAAACAGTTCCTAGCGGTCCAGCTGACATCTATTAATTCTCTAATCTTAAAGAACTATGAGTTTTTGATAATAAGCCTACTACGAAACTAAGCAGTCACCTATACTTCTGTGTATTCTTTTGGAGCATCCTCTTAAATTTACTAGTTTTTGTATATTATTAGATGTTTTAAACAATTTCTAGCGGTCCAGGTGACATCTATTAATTCTATAATCTTAAAGAAATATTAGTTATAGATAATAAGCCTACTACGAAACTAAGCAGCTGCCTATACTTTTGTGTATTCCTTTGAACCATCCTTTTAAATTTACCATTTTTAGCTTATTATTATATGTTTCATACAGTTTCGAACGTTCCAGGTGACATCTATTAATTCTTTAATCTTAATGAACTATGAGTTAATGATAATAAGCCTACTACGAAACTAAGCCGTTACCTATACTTTTGTGTATTCTTTTGAACCATCCTCTTAAATTTACCAGTTTTAGTTTATATTAGATGTTTTAAACAGTTTCTAGCGTTCCAGGTGACATCTATTAATTCTTTAATCTTAAGGAAATATTAGTTATAGATAATAAGCCTACTACGAAACTAAGCAGCTGCCTATACTTTTGTGTATTCTTTTGAACCATCCTTTTAAATTTACCATTTTTAGCTTATTATTAGATGTTTTAAACAGTTTCTAGCGTTCCAGGTGACATCTATTAATTCTTTAATCTTAATGAACTATGAGTTATTGATAATAAGCCTACTACGAAACTAAGCCGTTACCTATGCTTTTGTGTATTCTTTTGAACCATCCTCTTAAATTTACCAGTTTTAGTTTATTATTATATGTTTTAAACAGTTTCTAGCGTTTCAGGTGACATCTATTAATTCTTTAATCTTAGTGAACTATGGGTTATTGATAATAAGCCTACTACAAATCTAAGCTGTTACCTATACTTTTGTTTATTCTATTGAACCATCCTCTTAAATTTACCAGTTTTAGTTTATTATTAGATGTTTTAAACATGTTCTAGCGTTCCAGGTGACATCTATTAATTCTTTAATCTTAATGAACTATGAGTTTTTGATAATAAGCCTACTACGAAACTAAGCAGCTGCATATACTTCTGTGTATTCTTTTGAACCATCCTCTTAAAATTACTAGTTTTAGTATGTTATTAGATGTTTTAAACAGTTTCTAACGGTCCAGGTTACAACAATTAATTCTCTAATTTTAAAGAATTATCAGTTATTGATAATAAGCCTACTACGAAACTAAGCAGTCACCTATACTTTTGTGTATTCTTTTGAACCATCGTCTTACATTTACTAGTTTTAGTATATTATTAGATGTGTTAAACAGTTCCTAGCGGTCCAGCTGACATATATTAATTCTCTAATCTTAAAGAACTATGAGTTATTGATAATAAGCCTACTACGAAACTAAGCAGTCACCTATACTTCTGTGTATTCTTTTGGAGAATCCTCTTAAATTTACTAGTTTTTGTATATTATTAGATGTTTTAAACAATTTCTAGCGGTCCAGGTGACATCTATTAATTCTATAATCTTAAGGAAATATTAGTTATAGATAATAAGACTACTACGAAACTAAGCAGCTGCCTATACTTTTGTGTATTCCTTTGAACCATCCTTTTAAAGTTACCATTTTTAGCTTATTATTATATGTTTCATACAGTTTCTAGCGTTCCAGGTGACATCTATTAATTCTTTAATCTTAATGAACTATGAGTTAATGATAATAAGCCTACTATGAAACTAAGCCGTTACCTATACTTTTGTGTATTCTTTTGAACCATCCTCTTAAATTTACTAGTTTTAGTTTATTATTAGATGTTTTAAACAGTTTCTAGCGTTCCAGGTGACATCTATTAATTTTTTAATCTTAAGGAAATATTAGTTATAGATAATAAGCCTACTACGAAACTAAGCAGCTGCCTATACTTTTGTGTATTCTTTTGAACCATCCCTTTAAATTTACCATTTTTAGCTTATTATTAGATGTTTTAAACAGTTTCTAGCGTTCAAGGTGACATCTATTAATTCTTTAATCTTAATGAACTATGAGTTATTGATAATAAGCCTACTATGAAACTAAGCCGTTACCTATACTTTTGTGTATTCTTTTGAACCATCCTCCTAAATTTACCAGTTTTAGTTTATTATTAGATGTTTTAAACAGTTTCTTGCGTTCCAGGTGACATCTATTAATTCTTTAATCTTAGTGAACTATGAGTTATTGATAATAATCCTACTACAAATGTAAGCCGTTACCTATAATTTTGTGTATTCTATTGAACCATCCTCTTAAATTTACCAGTTTTAGTTTATTATTAGATGTTTTAAACAGTTTCTAGCGTTCCAGGTGACATCTATTAATTCTTTAATCTTAATGAACTATGAATTATTGATAATAAGCCTACTACGAAACTAAGCAGCTGCCTATACTTCTGTGTATTCTTTTGAACCATCCTCTTAAAATTACTAGTTTTAGTATATTATTAGATGTTTTAAACAGTTTCTAACGGTCCAGGTGACAACAATTAATTCTCTAATTTTAAAGAATTATCAGTTATTGATAATAAGCCTACTACGAAACTAAGCAGTCACCTATACTTTTGTGTATTCTTTTGAACCATCGTCTTACATTTATTAGTTTTAGTATATTATTAGATGTGTTAAAAATTTCCTAGCGGTCCAGCTGACATCTATTAATTCTCTAATCTTAAAGAACTATGAGTTTTTGATAATAAGCCTACTACGAAACTAAGCAGTCACCTATACTTATGTGTATTCTTTTGGAGCATCCTCTTAAATTTACTAGTTTTTGTATATTATTAGATGTTTTAAACAATTTCTAGCGGTCCAGGTGACATCTATTAATTCTATAATCTTAAAGAAATATTAGTTATAGATAATAAGCCTACTACGAAACTAAGCAGCTGCCTATACTTTTGTGTATTCCTTTGAAACATACTTTTAAATTTACCATTTGTAGCTTATTATTATATGTTTCATACAGTTTCTAACGTTCCAGGTGACATCTATTAATTCTTTAATCTTAATGAACTATGAGTTAATGATAATAAGCCTACTACGAAACTAAGCCGTTACCTATACTTTTGTGTATTCTTTTGAACCATCCTCTTAAATTTACCAGTTTTAGTTTATTATTAGATGTTTTAAACAGTTTCTAGCGTTCCAGGTGACATCTATTAATTCTTTAATCTTAGTGAACTATGAGTTATTGATAATAAGCCTACTACAAATGTAAGCCGTTACCTATAATTTTGTGTATTCTATTGAACCATCCTCTTAAATTTACCAGTTTTAGTTTATTATTAGATGTTTTAAACAGTTTCTAGTGTTCCAGGTGACATCTATTAATTCTTTAATCTTAATGAACTATGAATTATTGATAATAAGCCTACTACGAAACTAAGCAGCTGCCTATACTTCTGTGTATTCTGTTGAACCATCCTCTTAAAATTACTAGTTTTAGTATATTATTAGATGTTTTAAACAGTTTCTAACGGTCCAGGTGACAACAATTAATTCTCTAATTTTAAAGAATTATCAGTTATTGATAATAAGCCTACTACGAAACTAAGCAGTCACCTATACTTTTGTGTATTCTTTTGAACCATCGTCTTACATTTATTAGTTTTAGTATATTATTAGATGTGTTAAACAGTTCCTAGCGGTCCAGCTGACATCTATTAATTCTCTAATCATAAAGAACTATGAGTTTTTGATAATAAGCCTACTACGAAACTAAGCAGTCACCTATACTTATGTGTATTCTTTTGGAGCATCCTCTTAAATTTACTAGTTTTTGTATATTATTAGATGTTTTAAAAAATTTCTAGCGGTCCAGGTGACATCTATTAATTCTATAATCTTAAAGAAATATTAGTTATAGATAATAAGCCTACTACGAAACTAAGCAGCTGCCTATACTTTTGTGTATTCCTTTGAAACATACTTTTAAATTTACCATTTGTAGCTTATTATTATATGTTTCATACAGTTTCTAACGTTCCAGGTGACATCTATTAATTCTTTAATCTTAATGAACTATGAGTTAATGATAATAAGCCTACTACGAAACTAAGCCGTTACCTATACTTTTGTGTATTCTTTTGAACCATCCTCTTAAATTTACCAGTTTTAGTTTATTATTAGATGTTTTAAACAGTTTCTAGCGTTCCAGGTGACATCTATTAATTCTTTAATATTAGTGAACTATGAGTTATTGATAATAAGCCTACTACAAAACTAAGCCGTTACCTATACTTTTGTGTATTCTATTGAACCATCCTCTTAAATTTACCAGTTTTAGTTTATTATTAGATGTTTTAAACAGTTTCTAGCATTCCAGGTGACATCTATTAATTCTTTAATCTTAGTGAACTATGAGTTATTGATAATAAGTCTACTACAAAACTAAGCCGTTACCTATACTTTTGTGTATTCTATTGAGCCAACCTCTTAAATTTAACAGTTTTACTTTATTATTAGATGTTTTAAACAGTTTCTAGCGTTCCAGGTGACGTCTATTAATTATTTAATCTTAATGAACTATGAGTTATTGATAATATGCCTACTACGAAACTAAGCAGCTGCCTATACTTCTGTGTATTCTTTTGAACCATCCTCTTAAAATTACTAGT
The DNA here is from genome assembly GCF_003573695.1 of Papaver somniferum. Classification (NCBI taxonomy): domain Eukaryota; kingdom Viridiplantae; phylum Streptophyta; class Magnoliopsida; order Ranunculales; family Papaveraceae; genus Papaver; species Papaver somniferum. The sequence continues at coordinate 4,192,360 of NW_020622492.1, forward strand.
TTTAGTATATTATTAGATGTTTTAAACAGTTTCTAACGGTCCAGGTGACAACAATTAATTCTCTAATTTTAAAGAATTATCAGTTATTGATAATAAGCCTACTACGAAACTAAGCAGTCACCTATACTTTTGTGTATTCTTTTGAACCATCGTCTTACATTTACTAGTTTTAGTATATTATTAGATGTGTTAAACAGTTCCTAGCGGTCCAGCTGACATATATTAATTCTCTAATCTTAAAGAACTATGAGTTATTGATAATAAGCCTACTACGAAACTAAGCAGTCACCTATACTTCTGTGTATTCTTTTGGAGCATCCTCTTAAATTTACTAGTTTTTGTATATTATTAGATGTTTTAAACAATTTCTAGCGGTCCAGGTGACATCTATTAATTCTATAATCTTAAGGAAATATTAGTTATAGATAATAAGACTACTACGAAACTAAGCAGCTGCCTATACTTTTGTGTATTCCTTTGAACCATCCTTTTAAATTTACCATTTTTAGCTTATTATTATATGTTTCATACAGTTTCTAGCGTTCCAGGTGACATCTATTAATTCTTTAATCTTAATGAACTATGAGTTAATGATAATAAGCCTACTACGAAACTAAGCCGTTACCTATACTTTTGTGTATTCTTTTGAACCATCCTCTTAAATTTACTAGTTTTAGTTTATTATTAGATGTTTTAAACAGTTTCTAGCGTTCCAGGTGACATCTATTAATTTTTTAATCTTAAGGAAATATTAGTTATAGATAATAAGCCTACTACGAAACTAAGCAGCTGCCTATACTTTTGTGTATTCTTTTGAACCATCCCTTTAAATTTACCATTTTTAGCTTATTATTAGATGTTTTAAACAGTTTCTAGCGTTCAAGGTGACATCTATTAATTCTTTAATCTTAATGAACTATGAGTTATTGATAATAAGCCTACTATGAAACTAAGCCGTTACCTATACTTTTGTGTATTCTTTTGAACCATCCTCCTAAATTTACCAGTTTTAGTTTATTATTAGATGTTTTAAACAGTTTCTTGCGTTCCAGGTGACATCTATTAATTCTTTAATCTTAGTGAACTATGAGTTATTGATAATAATCCTACTACAAATGTAAGCCGTTACCTATAATTTTGTGTATTCTATTGAACCATCCTCTTAAATTTACCAGTTTTAGTTTATTATTAGATGTTTTAAACAGTTTCTAGCGTTCCAGGTGACATCTATTAATTCTTTAATCTTAATGAACTATGAATTATTGATAATAAGCCTACTACGAAACTAAGCAGCTGCCTATACTTCTGTGTATTCTTTTGAACCATCCTCTTAAAATTACTAGTTTTAGTATATTATTAGATGTTTTAAACAGTTTCTAACGGTCCAGGTGACAACAATTAATTCTCTAATTTTAAAGAATTATCAGTTATTGATAATAAGCCTACTACGAAACTAAGCAGTCACCTATACTTTTGTGTATTCTTTTGAACCATCGTCTTACATTTATTAGTTTTAGTATATTATTAGATGTGTTAAACAGTTCCTAGCGGTCCAGCTGACATCTATTAATTCTCTAATCTTAAAGAACTATGAGTTTTTGATAATAAGCCTACTACGAAACTAAGCAGTCACCTATACTTATGTGTATTCTTTTGGAGCATCCTCTTAAATTTACTAGTTTTTGTATATTATTAGATGTTTTAAACAATTTCTAGCGGTCCAGGTGACATCTATTAATTCTATAATCTTAAAGAAATATTAGTTATAGATAATAAGCCTACTACGAAACTAAGCAGCTGCCTATACTTTTGTGTATTCCTTTGAAACATACTTTTAAATTTACCATTTGTAGCTTATTATTATATGTTTCATACAGTTTCTAACGTTCCAGGTGACATCTATTAATTCTTTAATCTTAATGAACTATGAGTTAATGATAATAAGCCTACTACGAAACTAAGCCGTTACCTATACTTTTGTGTATTCTTTTGAACCATCCTCTTAAATTTACCAGTTTTAGTTTATTATTAGATGTTTTAAACAGTTTCTAGCGTTCCAGGTGACATCTATTAATTCTTTAATCTTAAGGAAATATTAGTTATAGATAATAAGCCTACTACGAAACTAAGCATCTGCCTATACTTTTGTGTATTCTTTTGAACCATCCTTTTAAATTTACCATTTTTAGCTTATTATTAGATGATTTAAACAGTTTCTAGCGTTCCAGGTGACATCTATTAATTCTTTAATCTTAATGAACTATGAGTTATTGATAATAAGCCTACTACGAAACTAAGCCGTTACCTATACTTTTGTGTATTCTTTTGAACCATCCTCTTAAACTTACCAGTTTTAGTTTATTATTAGATGTTTTAAACAGTTTCTAGCGTTCCAGGTGACATCTATTAATTCTTTAATATTAGTGAACTATGAGTTATTGATAATAAGCCTACTACAAATGTAAGCCGTTACCTATAATTTTGTGTATTCTATTGAACCATCCTCTTAAATTTACCAGTTTTAGTTTATTATTAGATGTTTTAAACAGTTTCTAGCGTTCCAGGTGACATCTATTAATTTTTTAATCTTAAGGAAATATTAGTTATAGATAATAAGCCTACTACGAAACTAAGCAGCTGCCTATACTTTTGTGTATTCTTTTGAACCATCCCTTTAAATTTACCATTTTTAGCTTATTATTAGATGTTTTAAACAGTTTCTAGCGTTCCAGGTGACATCTATTAATTCTTTAATCTTAATGAACTATGAGTTATTGATAATAAGCCTACTATGAAACTAAGCCGTTACCTATACTTTTGTGTATTCTTTTGAACCATCCTCTTAAATTTACCAGTTTTAGTTTATTATTAGATGTTTTAAACAGTTTCTAGCGTTCCAGGTGACATCTATTAATTCTTTAATCTTAGTGAACTATGAGTTATTGATAATAAGCCTACTACAAATGTAAGCCGTTACCTATAATTTTGTGTATTCTATTGAACCATCCTCTTAAATTTACCAGTTTTAATTTATTATTAGATGTTTTAAACAGTTTCTAGCGTTCCAGGTGACATCTATTAATTCTTTAATCTTAATGAACTATGAATTATTGATAATAAGCCTACTACGAAACTAAGCAGCTGCCTATACTTCTGTGTATTCTTTTGAACCATCCTCTTAAAATTACTAGTTTTAGTATATTATTAGATGTTTTAAACAGTTTCTAACGGTCCAGGTGACAACAATTAATTCTCTAATTTTAAAGAATTATCAGTTATTGATAATAAGCCTACTACGAAACTAAGCAGTCACCTATACTTTTGTGTATTCTTTTGAACCATCGTCTTACATTTATTAGTTTTAGTATATTATTAGATGTGTTAAAAATTTCCTAGCGGTCCAGCTGACATCTATTAATTCTCTAATCTTAAAGAACTATGAGTTTTTGATAATAAGCCTACTACGAAACTAAGCAGTCACCTATACTTATGTGTATTCTTTTGGAGCATCCTCTTAAATTTACTAGTTTTTGTATATTATTAGATGTTTTAAACAATTTCTAGCGGTCCAGGTGACATCTATTAATTCTATAATCTTAAAGAAATATTAGTTATAGATAATAAGCCTACTACGAAACTAAGCAGCTGCCTATACTTTTGTGTATTCCTTTGAAACATACTTTTAAATTTACCATTTGTAGCTTATTATTATATGTTTCATACAGTTTCTAACGTTCCAGGTGACATCTATTAATTCTTTAATCTTAATGAACTATGAGTTAATGATAATAAGCCTACTACGAAACTAAGCCGTTACCTATACTTTTGTGTATTCTTTTGAACCATCCTCTTAAATTTACCAGTTTTAGTTTATTATTAGATGTTTTAAACAGTTTCTAGCGTTCCAGGTGACATCTATTAATTCTTTAATCTTAAGGAAATATTAGTTATAGATAATAAGCCTACTACGAAACTAAGCAGCTGCCTATACTTTTTGTGTATTCCTTTGAACCATCCTTTTAAATTTACCATTTTTATCTTATTATTATATGTTTCATACAGTTTCTAGCGTTGCAGGTGACATCTATTAATTCTTTAATCTTAAGGAAATATTAGTTATAGATAATAAGCCTACTACGAAACTAAGCCGTTACCTATAATTTTGTGTATTCTATTGAACCATCCTCTTAAATTTACCAGTTTTAGTTTATTATTAGATGTTTTAAACAGTTTGTAGCGTTCCAGGTGACATCTATTAATTCTTTAATCTTAATGAACTATGAGTTATTGATAATAAGCCTACTACGAAACTAAGCAGCTGCCTATACTTCTGTGTATTCTTTTGAACCATCCTCTTAAAATTACTATTTTTAGTATATTATTAGAATTTTTAAACAGTTTCTAACGGTCCAGGTGACAACAATTAATTCTCTAATTTTAAAGAATTATCAGTTATTGATAATAAGCCTACTACGAAACTAAGCAGTCACCTATACTTTTGTGTATTCTTTTGAACCATCGTCTTACATTTATTAGTTTAAAAAAATAGTATATTATTAGATGTGTTAAACAGTTCCTAGCGTTCCAGCTGACATCTATTAATTCTCTAATCTTAAAGAACTATGAGTTTTTGATAATAAGCCTACTACGAAACTAAGCAGTCACCTATACTTCTGTGTATTCTTTTGGAGCATCCTCTTAAATTTACTTGTTTTTGTATATTATTAGATGTTTTAATCAATTTCTAGCGGTCCAGGTGACATCTATTAATTCTATAATCTTAAAGAAATATTAGTTATAGATAATAAGCCTACTACGAAACTAAGCAGCTGCCTATACTTTTGTGTATTCCTTTGAACCATCCTTTTAAATTTACCATTTTTAGCTTATTATTATATGTTTCATACAGTTTCGAACGTTCCAGGTGACATCTATTAATTCTTTAATCTTAATGAACTATGAGTTAATGATAATAAGCCTACTACGAAACTAAGCCGTTACCTATACTTTTGTGTATTCTTTTGAACCATCCTCTTAAATTTACCAGTTTTAGTTTATATTAGATGTTTTAAACAGTTTCTAGCGTTCCAGGTGACATCTATTAATTCTTTAATCTTAAGGAAATATTAGTTATAGATAATAAGCCTACTACGAAACTAAGCAGCTGCCTATACTTTTGTGTATTCTTTTGAACCATCCTTTTAAATTTACCATTTTTAGCTTATTATTAGATGTTTTAAACAGTTTCTAGCGTTCCAGGTGACATCTATTAATTCTTTAATCTTAATGAACTATGAGTTATTGATAATAAGCCTACTACGAAACTAAGCCGTTACCTATGCTTTTGTGTATTCTTTTGAACCATCCTCTTAAATTTACCAGTTTTAGTTTATAATTATATGTTTTAAACAGTTTCTAGTGTTTCAGGTGACATCTATTAATTCTTTAATCTTAGTGAACTATGGGTTATTGATAATAAGCCTACTACAAATCTAAGCCGTTACCTATACTTTTGTGTATTCTATTGAACCATCCTCTTAAATTTACCAGTTTTAGTTTATTATTAGATGTTTTAAACATTTTCTAGCGTTCCAGGTGACATCTATTAATTCTTTAATCTTAATGAACTATGAGTTATTGATAATAAGCCTACTACGAAACTAAGCAGCTGCCTATACTTCTGTGTATTCTTTTGAACCATCCTCTTAAAATTACTAGTTTTAGTATGTTATTAGATGTTTTAAACAGTTTCTAACGGTCCAGGTGACAACAATTAATTCTCTAATTTTAAAGAATTATCAGTTATTGATAATAAGCCTACTACGAAACTAAGCAGTCACCTATACTTTTGTGTATTCTTTTGAACCATCGTCTTACATTTACTAGTTTTAGTATATTATTAGATGTGTTAAACAGTTCCTAGCGGTCCAGCTGACATATATTAATTCTCTAATCTTAAAGAACTATGAGTTATTGATAATAAGCCTACTACGAAACTAAGCAGTCACCTATACTTCTGTGTATTCTTTTGGAGCATCCTCTTAAATTTACTAGTTTTTGTATATTATTAGATGTTTTAAACAATTTCTAGCGGTCCAGGTGACATCTATTAATTCTATAATCTTAAGGAAATATTAGTTATAGATAATAAGACTACTACGAAACTAAGCAGCTGCCTATACTTTTGTGTATTCCTTTGAACCATCCTTTTAAATTTACCATTTTTAGCTTATTATTATATGTTTCATACAGTTTCTAGCGTTCCAGGTGACATCTATTAATTCTTTAATCTTAATGAACTATGAGTTAATGATAATAAGCCTACTACGAAACTAAGCCGTTACCTATACTTTTGTGTATTCTTTTGAACCATCCTCTTAAATTTACTAGTTTTAGTTTATTATTAGATGTTTTAAACAGTTTCTAGCGTTCCAGGTGACATCTATTAATTTTTTAATCTTAAGGAAATATTAGTTATAGATAATAAGCCTACTACGAAACTAAGCAGCTGCCTATACTTTTGTGTATTCTTTTGAACCATCCCTTTAAATTTACCATTTTTAGCTTATTATTAGATGTTTTAAACAGTTTCTAGCGTTCCAGGTGACATCTATTAATTCTTTAATCTTAATGAACTATGAGTTATTGATAATAAGCCTACTATGAAACTAAGCCGTTACCTATACTTTTGTGTATTCTTTTGAACCATCCTCTTAAATTTACCAGTTTTAGTTTATTATTAGATGTTTTAAACAGTTTCTTGCGTTCCAGGTGACATCTATTAATTCTTTAATCTTAGTGAACTATGAGTTATTGATAATAAGCCTACTACAAATGTAAGCCGTTACCTATAATTTTGTGTATTCTATTGAACCATCCTCTTAAATTTACCAGTTTTAGTTTATTATTAGATGTTTTAAACAGTTTCTAGCGTTCCAGGTGACATCTATTAATTCTTTAATCTTAATGAACTATGAATTATTGATAATAAGCCTACTACGAAACTAAGCAGCTGCCTATACTTCTGTGTATTCTTTTGAACCATCCTCTTAAAATTACTAGTTTTAGTATATTATTAGATGTTTTAAACAGTTTCTAACGGTCCAGGTGACAACAATTAATTCTCTAATTTTAAAGAATTATCAGTTATTGATAATAAGCCTACTACGAAACTAAGCAGTCACCTATACTTTTGTGTATTCTTTTGAACCATCGTCTTACATTTATTAGTTTTAGTATATTATTAGATGTGTTAAACAGTTCCTAGCGGTCCAGCTGACATCTATTAATTCTCTAATCTTAAAGAACTATGAGTTTTTGATAATAAGCCTACTACGAAACTAAGCAGTCACCTATACTTATGTGTATTCTTTTGGAGCATCCTCTTAAATTTACTAGTTTTTGTATATTATTAGATGTTTTAAACAATTTCTAGCGGTCCAGGTGACATCTATTAATTCTATAATCTTAAAGAAATATTAGTTATAGATAATAAGCCTACTACGAAACTAAGCAGCTGCCTATACTTTTGTGTATTCCTTTGAAACATACTTTTAAATTTACCATTTGTAGCTTATTATTATATGTTTCATACAGTTTCTAACGTTCCAGGTGACATCTATTAATTCTTTAATCTTAATGAACTATGAGTTAATGATAATAAGCCTACTACGAAACTAAGCCGTTACCTATACTTTTGTGTATTCTTTTGAACCATCCTCTTAAATTTACCAGTTTTAGTTTATTATTAGATGTTTTAAACAGTTTCTAGCGTTCCAGGTGACATCTATTAATTCTTTAATCTTAAGGAAATATTAGTTATAGATAATAAGCCTACTACGAAACTAAGCATCTGCCTATACTTTTGTGTATTCTTTTGAACCATCCTTTTAAATTTACCATTTTTAGCTTATTATTAGATGATTTAAACATTTTCTAGCGTTCCAGGTGACATCTATTAATTCTTTAATCTTAATGAACTATGAGTTATTGATAATAAGCCTACTACGAAACTAAGCCGTTACCTATACTTTTGTGTATTCTTTTGAACCATCCTCTTAAATTTACCAGTTTTAGTTTATTATTAGATGTTTTAAACAGTTTCTAGCGTTCCAGGTGACATCTATTAATTCTTTAATCTTAGTGAACTATGAGTTATTGATAATAAGCCTACTACAAATGTAAGCCGTTACCTATAATTTTGTGTATTCTATTGAACCATCCTCTTAAATTTACCAGTTTTAGTTTATTATTAGATGTTTTAAACAGTTTCTAGCGTTCCAGGTGACATCTATTAATTCTTTAATCTTAATGAACTATGAATTATTGATAATAAGCCTACTACGAAACTAAGCAGCTGCCTATACTTCTGTGTATTCTTTTGAACCATCCTCTTAAAATTACTAGTTTTAGTATATTATTAGATTTATTAAACAGTTTCTAACGGTCCAGGTGACAACAATTAATTCTCTAATTTTAAAGAATTATCAGTTATTGATAATAAGCCTACTACGAAACTAAGCAGTCACCTATACTTTTGTGAATTCTTTTGAACCATCGTCTTACATTTATTAGTTTAAAAAAATAGTATATTATTAGATGTGTTAAACAGTTCCTAGCGGTCCAGCTGACATCTATTAATTCTCTAATCTTAAAGAACTATGAGTTTTTGATAATAAGCCTACTACGAAACTAAGCAGTCACCTATACTTCTGTGTATTCTTTTGGAGCATCCTCTTAAATTTACTAGTTTTTGTATATTATTAGATGTTTTAAACAATTTCTAGCGGTCCAGGTGACATCTATTAATTCTATAATCTTAAAGAAATATTAGTTATAGATAATAAGCCTACTACGAAACTAAGCAGCTGCCTATACTTTTGTGTATTCCTTTGAACCATCCTTTTAAATTTACCATTTTTAGCTTATTATTATATGTTTCATACAGTTTCGAACGTTCCAGGTGACATCTATTAATTCTTTAATCTTAATGAACTATGAGTTAATGATAATAAGCCTACTACGAAACTAAGCCGTTACCTATACTTTTGTGTATTCTTTTGAACCATCCTCTTAAATTTACCAGTTTTAGTTTATATTAGATGTTTTAAACAGTTTCTAGCGTTCCAGGTGACATCTATTAATTCTTTAATCTTAAGGAAATATTAGTTATAGATAATAAGCCTACTACGAAACTAAGCAGCTGCCTATACTTTTGTGTATTCTTTTGAACCATCCTTTTAAATTTACCATTTTTAGCTTATTATTAGATGTTTTAAACAGTTTCTAGCGTTCCAGGTGACATCTATTAATTCTTTAATCTTAATGAACTATGAGTTATTGATAATAAGCCTACTACGAAACTAAGCCGTTACCTATGCTTTTGTGTATTCTTTTGAACCATCCTCTTAAATTTACCAGTTTTAGTTTATTATTATATGTTTTAAACAGTTTCTAGTGTTTCAGGTGACATCTATTAATTCTTTAATCTTAGTGAACTATGGGTTATTGATAATAAGCCTACTACAAATCTAAGACGTTACCTATACTTTTGTGTATTCTATTGAACCATCCTCTTAAATTTACCAGTTTTAGTTTATTATTAGATGTTTTAAACATTTTCTAGCGTTCCAGGTGACATCTATTAATTCTTTAATCTTAATGAACTATGAGTTATTGATAATAAGCCTACTACGAAACTAAGCAGCTGCCTATACTTCTGTGTATTCTTTTGAACCATCCTCTTAAAATTACTAGTTTTAGTATGTTATTAGATGTTTTAATCAGTTTCTAACGGTCCAGGTGACAACAATTAATTCTCTAATTTTAAAGAATTATCAGTTATTGATAATAATCCTACTACGAAACTAAGCAGTCACCTATACTTTTGTGTATTCTTTTGAACCATCGTCTTACATTTACTAGTTTTAGTATATTATTAGATGTGTTAAACAGTTCCTAGCGGTCCAGCTGACATATATTAATTCTCTAATCTTAAAGAACTATGAGTTATTGATAATAAGCCTACTACGAAACTAAGCAGTCACCTATACTTCTGTGTATTCTTTTGGAGCATCCTCTTAAATTTACTAGTTTTTGTATATTATTAGATGTTTTAAACAATTTCTAGCGGTCCAGGTGACATCTATTAATTCTATAATCTTAAGGAAATATTAGTTATAGATAATAAGACTACTACGAAACTAAGCAGCTGCCTATACTTTTGTGTATTCCTTTGAACCATCCTTTTAAATTTACCATTTTTAGCTTATTATTATATGTTTCATACAGTTTCTAGCGTTCCAGGTGACATCTATTAATTCTTTAATCTTAATGAACTATGAGTTAATGATAATAAGCCTACTACGAAACTAAGCCGTTACCTATACTTTTGTGTATTCTTTTGAACCATCCTCTTAAATTTACCAGTTTTAGTTTATTATTAGATGTTTTAAACAGTTTCTAGCGTTCCAGGTGACATCTATTAATTCTTTAATATTAGTGAACTATGAGTTATTGATAATAAGCCTACTACAAAACTAAGCCGTTACCTATACTTTTGTGTATTCTATTGAACCATCCTCTTAAATTTACCAGTTTTAGTTTATTATTAGATGTTTTAAACAGTTTCTAGCGTTCCAGGTGACATCTATTAATTCTTTAATCTTAAGGAACTATGAATTATTGATAATAAGCCTACTACGAAACTAAGCAGCTGCCTATACTTCTGTGTATTCTTTTGAACCATCCTCTTAAAATTACTAGTTTTAGTATATTATTAGATGTTTTAAACAGTTTCTAACGGTCCAGGTGACAACTATTAATTCTCTAATTTTAAAGAATTATCAGTTATTGATAATAAGCCTACTACGAAACTAAGCAGTCACCTATACTTTTGTGTATTCTTTTGAACCATCGTCTTACATTTATTAGTTTTAGTATATTATTAGATGTGTTAAACAGTTCCTAGCGGTCCAGCTGACATCTATTAATTCTCTAATCTTAAAGAACTATGAGTTTTTGATAATAAGCCTACTACGAAACTAAGCAGTCACCTATACTTATGTGTATTCTTTTGGAGCATCCTCTTAAATTTACTAGTTTTTGTATATTATTAGATGTTTTAAACAATTTCTAGCGGTCCAGGTGACATCTATTAATTCTATAATCTTAAAGAAATATTAGTTATAGATAATAAGCCTACTACGAAACTAAGCAGCTGCCTATACTTTTGTGTATTCCTTTGAAACATACTTTTAAATTTACCATTTGTAGCTTATTATTATATGTTTCATACAGTTTCTAACGTTCCAGGTGACATCTATTAATTCTTTAATCTTAATGAACTATGAGTTAATGATAATAAGCCTACTACGAAACTAAGCTGTTACCTATACTTTTGTGTATTCTTTTGAACCATCCTTTTAAATTTACCAGTTTTAGTTTATTATTAGATGTTTTAAACAGTTTCTAGCGTTCCAGGTGACATCTATTAATTCTTTAATCTTAAGGAAATATTAATTATATAGATAATAAGCCTACTACGAAACTAAGCATCTGCCTATACTTTTGTGTATTCTTTTGAACCATCCTTTTAAATTTACCATTTTTAGCTTATTATTAGATGTTTTAAACAGTTTCTAGCGTTCCAGGTGACATCTATTAATTCTTTAATCTTAATGAACTATGAGTTATTGATAATAAGCCTACTACGAAACTAAGCCGTTACCTATACTTTTGTGTATTCTTTTGATCCATCCTCTTAAACTTACCAGTTTTAGTTTATTATTAGATGTTTTAAACAGTTTCTAGCGTTCCAGGTGACATCTATTAATTCTTTAATATTAGTGAACTATGAGTTATTGATAATAAGCCTACTACAAAACTAAGTCGTTACCTATACTTTTGTGTATTCTATTGAACCATCCTCTTAAATTTACCAGTTTTAGTTTATTATTAGATGTTTTAAACAGTTTCTAGCATTCCAGGTGACATCTATTAATTCTTTAATCTTAGTGAACTATGAGTTATTGATAATAAGTCTACTACAAAACTAAGCCGTTACCTATACTTTTGTGTATTCTATTGAACCAACCTCTTAAATTTAACAGTTTTACTTTATTATTAGATGTTTTAAACAGTTTCTAGCGTTCCAGGTGACGTCTATTAATTATTTAATCTTAATGAACTATGAGTTATTGATAATAAGCCTACTACGAAACTAAGCAGCTGCCTATACTTCTGTGTATTCTTTTGAACCATCCTCTTAAAATTACTAGTTTTAGTATATTATTAGATGTTTTAAACAGTTTCTAACGGTCCAGGTGACAACAATTAATTCTCTAATTTTAAAGAATTATCAGTTATTGATAATAAGCCTACTACGAAACTAAGCAGTCACCTATACTTTTGTGTATTCTTTTGAACCATCGTCTTACATTTATTAGTTTTAGTATATTATTAGATGTGTTAAACAGTTCCTAGCGGTCCAGCTGACATCTATTAATTCTCTAATCTTAAAGAACTATGAGTTTTTGATAATAAGCCTACTACGAAACTAAGCAGTCACCTATACTTATGTGTATTCTTTTGGAGCATCCTCTTAAATTTACTAGTTTTTGTATATTATTAGATGTTTTAAACAATTTCTAGCGGTCCAGGTGACATCTATTAATTCTATAATCTTAAAGAAATATTAGTTATAGATAATAAGCCTACTACGAAACTAAGCAGCTGCCTATACTTTTGTGTATTCCTTTGAAACATACTTTTAAATTTACCATTTGTAGCTTATTATTATATGTTTCATACAGTTTCTAACGTTCCAGGTGACATCTATTAATTCTTTAATCTTAATGAACTATGAGTTAATGATAATAAGCCTACTACGAAACTAAGCCGTTACCTATACTTTTGTGTATTCTTTTGAACCATCCTCTTAAATTTACCAGTTTTAGTTTATTATTAGATGTTTTAAACAGTTTCTAGCGTTCCAGGTGACATCTATTAATTCTTTAATCTTAAGGAAATATTAGTTATAGATAATAAGCCTACTACGAAACTAAGCATCTGCCTATACTTTTGTGTATTCTTTTGAACCATCCTTTTAAATTTACCATTTTTAGCTTATTATTAGATGATTTAAACAGTTTCTAGCGTTCCAGGTGACATCTATTAATTCTTTAATCTTAATGAACTATGAGTTATTGATAATAAGCCTACTACGAAACTAAGCCGTTACCTATACTTTTGTGTATTCTTTTGAACCATCCTCTTAAACTTACCAGTTTTAGTTTATTATTAGATGTTTTAAACAGTTTCTAGCGTTCCAGGTGACATCTATTAATTCTTTAATATTAGTGAACTATGAGTTATTGATAATAAGCCTACTACAAATGTAAGCCGTTACCTATAATTTTGTGTATTCTATTGAACCATCCTCTTAAATTTACCAGTTTTAGTTTATTATTAGATGTTTTAAACAGTTTCTAGCGTTCCAGGTGACATCTATTAATTTTTTAATCTTAAGGAAATATTAGTTATAGATAATAAGCCTACTACGAAACTAAGCAGCCGCCTATACTTTTGTGTATTCTTTTGAACCATCCCTTTAAATTTACCATTTTTAGCTTATTATTAGATGTTTTAAACAGTTTCTAGCGTTCCAGGTGACATCTATTAATTCTTTAATCTTAATGAACTATGAGTTATTGATAATAAGCCTACTATGAAACTAAGCCGTTACCTATGCTTTTGTGTATTCTTTTGAACCATCCTCTTAAATTTACCAGTTTTAGTTTATTATTAGATGTTTTAAACAGTTTCTAGCGTTCCAGGTGACATCTATTAATTCTTTAATCTTAGTGAACTATGAGTTATTGATAATAAGCCTACTACAAAACTAAGCCGTTACCTATACTTTTGTGTATTCTATTGAACCATCCTCTTAAATTTACCAGTTTTAGTTTATTATTAGATGTTTTAAACAGTTTCTAGCATTCCAGGTGACATCTATTAATTCTTTAATCTTAGTGAACTATGAGTTATTGATAATAAGTCTACTACAAAACTAAGCCGTTACCTATACTTTTGTGTATTCTATTGAACCAACCTCTTAAATTTAACAGTTTTACTTTATTATTAGATGTTTTAAACAGTTTCTAGCGTTCCAGGTGACATCTATTAATTCTTTAATCTTAATGAACTATGAGTTATTGATAATAAGCCTACTATGAAACTAAGCCGTTACCTATGCTTTTGTGTATTATTTTGAACCATCCTCTTAAATTTACCAGTTTTAGTTTATTATTAGATGTTTTAAACAGTTTCTAGCGTTCCAGGTGACATCTATTAATTCTTTAATCTTAGTGAACTATGAGTTATTGATAATAAGCCTACTACAAATGTAAGCCGTTACCTATAATTTTGTGTATTCTATTGAACCATCCTCTTAAATTTACCAGTTTTAGTTTATTATTAGATGTTTTAAACAGTTTCTAGCGTTCCAGGTGACATCTATTAATTCTTTAATCTTAATGAACTATGAATTATTGATAATAAGCCTACTACGAAACTAAGCAGCTGCCTATACTTCTGTGTATTCTTTTGAACCATCCTCTTAAAATTACTAGTTTTAGTATATTATTAGATGTTTTAAACAGTTTATAACGGTCCAGGTGACAACTATTAATTCTCTAATTTTAAAGAATTATCAGTTATTGATAATAAGCCTACTACGAAACTAAGCAGTCACCTATACTTTTGTGTATTCTTTTGAACCATCGTCTTACATTTATTAGTTTTAGTATATTATTAGATGTGTTAAACAGTTCCTAGCGGTCCAGCTGACACCTATTAATTCTCTAATCTTAAAGAACTATGAGTTTTTGATAATAAGCCTACTACGAAACTAAGCAGTCACCTATACTTATGTGTATTCTTTTGGAGCATCCTCTTAAATTTACTAGTTTTTGTATATTATTAGATGTTTTAAACAATTTCTAGCGGTCCAGGTGACATCTATTAATTCTATAATCTTAAAGAAATATTAGTTATAGATAATAAGCCTACTACGAAACTAAGCAGCTGCCTATACTTTTGTGTATTCCTTTGAAACATACTTTTAAATTTACCATTTGTAGCTTATTATTATATGTTTCATACAGTTTCTAACGTTCCAGGTGACATCTATTAATTCTTTAATCTTAATGAACTATGAGTTAATGATAATAAGCCTACTACGAAACTAAGCCGTTACCTATACTTTTGTGTATTCTTTTGAACCATCCTCTTAAATTTACCAGTTTTAGTTTATTATTAGATGTTTTAAACAGTTTCTAGCGTTCCAGGTGACATCTATTAATTCTTTAATCTTAAGGAAATATTAGTTATAGATAATAAGCCTACTACGAAACTAAGCATCTGCCTATACTTTTGTGTATTCTTTTGAACCATCCTTTTAAATTTACCATTTTTAGCTTATTATTAGATGTTTTAAACAGTTTCTAGCGTTCCAGGTGACATCTATTAATTCTTTAATCTTAATGAACTATGAGTTATTGATAATAAGCCTACTACGAAACTAAGCCGTTACCTATACTTTTGTGTATTCTTTTGAACCATCCTCTTAAACTTACCAGTTTTAGTTTATTATTAGATGTTTTAAACAGTTTCTAGCGTTCCAGGTGACATCTATTAATTCTTTAATATTAGTGAACTATGAGTTATTGATAATAAGCCTACTACAAATGTAAGCCGTTACCTATAATTTTGTGTATTCTATTGAACCATCCTCTTAAATTTACCAGTTTTAGTTTATTATTAGATGTTTTAAACAGTTTCTAGCGTTCCAGGTGACATCTATTAATTCTTTAATCTTAATGAACTATGAATTATTGATAATAAGCCTACTACGAAACTAAGCAGCTGCCTATACTTCTGTGTATTCTTTTGAACCATCCTCTTAAAATTACTAGTTTTAGTATATTATTAGATGTTTTAAACAGTTTCTAACGGTCCAGGTGACAACTATTAATTCTCTAATTTTAAAGAATTATCAGTTATTGATAATAAGCCTACTACGAAACTAAGCAGTCACCTATACTTTTGTGTATTCTTTTGAACCATCGTCTTACATTTATTAGTTTTAGTATATTATTAGATGTGTTAAACAGTTCCTAGCGGTCCAGCTGACATCTATTAATTCTCTAATCTTAAAGAACTATGAGTTTTTGATAATAAGCCTACTACGAAACTAAGCAGTCACCTATACTTATGTGTATTCTTTTGGAGCATCCTCTTAAATTTACTAGTTTTTGTATATTATTAGATGTTTTAAACAATTTCTAGCGGTCCAGGTGACATCTATTAATTCTATAATCTTAAAGAAATATTAGTTATAGATAATAAGCCTACTACGAAACTAAGCAGCTGCCTATACTTTTGTGTATTCCTTTGAAACATACTTTTAAATTTACCATTTGTAGCTTATTATTATATGTTTCATACAGTTTCTAACGTTCCAGGTGACATCTATTAATTCTTTAATCTTAATGAACTATGAGTTAATGATAATAAGCCTACTACGAAACTAAGCCGTTACCTATACTTTTGTGTATTCTTTTGAACCATCCTCTTAAATTTACCAGTTTTAGTTTATTATTAGATGTTTTAAACAGTTTCTAGCGTTCCAGGTGACATCTATTAATTCTTTAATCTTAAGGAAATATTAGTTATAGATAATAAGCCTACTACGAAACTAAGCATCTGCCTATACTTTTGTGTATTCTTTTGAACCATCCTTTTAAATTTACCATTTTTAGCTTATTATTAGATGATTTAAACATTTTCTAGCGTTCCAGGTGACATCTATTAATTCTTTAATCTTAATGAACTATGAGTTATTGATAATAAGCCTACTACGAAACTAAGCCGTTACCTATACTTTTGTGTATTCTTTTGAACCATCCTCTTAAATTTACCAGTTTTAGTTTATTATTAGATGTTTTAAACAGTTTCTAGCGTTCCAGGTGACATCTATTAATTCTTTAATCTTAGTGAACTATGAGTTATTGATAATAAGCCTACTACAAAACTAAGCCGTTACCTATACTTTTGTGTATTCTATTGAACCATCCTCTTAAATTTACCAGTTTTAGTTTATTATTAGATGTTTTAAACAGTTTCTAGCATTCCAGGTGACATCTATTAATTCTTTAATCTTAGTGAACTATGAGTTATTGATAATAAGTCTACTACAAAACTAAGCCGTTACCTATACTTTTGTGTATTCTATTGAACCAACCTCTTAAATTTAACAGTTTTACTTTATTATTAGATGTTTTAAACAGTTTCTAGCGTTCCAGGTGACGTCTATTAATTATTTAATCTTAATGAACTATGAGTTATTGATAATAAGCCTACTACGAAACTAAGCAGCTGCCTATACTTCTGTGTATTCTTTTGAACCATCCTCTTAAAATTACTAGTTTTAGTATATTATTAGATGTTTTAAACAGTTTCTAACGGTCCAGGTGACAACAATTAATTCTCTAATTTTAAAGAATTATCAGTTATTGATAATAAGCCTACTACGAAACTAAGCAGTCACCTATACTTTTGTGTATTCTTTTGAACCATCGTCTTACATTTATTAGTTTTAGTATATTATTAGATGTGTTAAACAGTTCCTAGCGGTCCAGCTGACATCTATTAATTCTCTAATCATAAAGAACTATGAGTTTTTGATAATAAGCCTACTACGAAACTAAGCAGTCACCTATACTTATGTGTATTCTTTTGGATCATCCTCTTAAATTTACTAGTTTTTGTATATTATTAGATGTTTTAAACAATTTCTAGCGGTCCAGGTGACATCTATTAATTCTATAATCTTAAAGAAATATTAGTTATAGATAATAAGCCTACTACGAAACTAAGCAGCTGCCTATACTTTTGTGTATTCCTTTGAAACATACTTTTAAATTTACCATTTGTAGCTTATTATTATATGTTTCATACAGTTTCTAACGTTCCAGGTGACATCTATTAATTCTTTAATCTTAATGAACTATGAGTTAATGATAATAAGCCTACTACGAAACTAAGCCGTTACCTATACTTTTGTGTATTCTTTTGAACCATCCTCTTAAATTTACCAGTTTTAGTTTATTATTAGATGTTTTAAACAGTTTCTAGCGTTCCAGGTGACATCTATTAATTCTTTAATCTTAGTGAACTATGAGTTATTGATAATAAGCCTACTACAAATGTAAGCCGTTACCTATAATTTTGTGTATTCTATTGAACCATCCTCTTAAATTTACCAGTTTTAGTTTATTATTAGATGTTTTAAACAGTTTCTAGTGTTCCAGGTGACATCTATTAATTCTTTAATCTTAATGAACTATGAATTATTGATAATAAGCCTACTACGAAACTAAGCAGCTGCCTATACTTCTGTGTATTCTGTTGAACCATCCTCTTAAAATTACTAGTTTTAGTATATTATTAGATGTTTTAAACAGTTTCTAACGGTCCAGGTGACAACAATTAATTCTCTAATTTTAAAGAATTATCAGTTATTGATAATAAGCCTACTACGAAACTAAGCAGTCACCTATACTTTTGTGTATTCTTTTGAACCATCGTCTTACATTTATTAGTTTTAGTATATTATTAGATGTGTTAAACAGTTCCTAGCGGTCCAGCTGACATCTATTAATTCTCTAATCATAAAGAACTATGAGTTTTTGATAATAAGCCTACTACGAAACTAAGCAGTCACCTATACTTATGTGTATTCTTTTGGAGCATCCTCTTAAATTTACTAGTTTTTGTATATTATTAGATGTTTTAAAAAATTTCTAGCGGTCCAGGTGACATCTATTAATTCTATAATCTTAAAGAAATATTAGTTATAGATAATAAGCCTACTACGAAACTAAGCAGCTGCCTATACTTTTGTGTATTCCTTTGAAACATACTTTTAAATTTACCATTTGTAGCTTATTATTATATGTTTCATACAGTTTCTAACGTTCCAGGTGACATCTATTAATTCTTTAATCTTAATGAACTATGAGTTAATGATAATAAGCCTACTACGAAACTAAGCCGTTACCTATACTTTTGTGTATTCTTTTGAACCATCCTCTTAAATTTACCAGTTTTAGTTTATTATTAGATGTTTTAAACAGTTTCTAGCGTTCCAGGTGACATCTATTAATTCTTAAATCTTAAGGAAATATTAGTTATAGATAATAAGCCTACTACGAAACTAAGCATCTGCCTATACTTTTGTGTATTCTTTTGAACCATCCT
>NW_020622492.1:4212004-4235352 GCF_003573695.1 Papaver somniferum
CGTTACCTATACTTTTGTGTATTCTATTGAACCATCCTCTTAAATTTACCAGTTTTAGTTTATTATTAGATGTTTTAAACAGTTTCTAGCATTCCAGGTGACATCTATTAATTCTTTAATCTTAGTGAACTATGAGTTATTGATAATAAGTCTACTACAAAACTAAGCCGTTACCTATACTTTTGTGTATTCTATTGAACCAACCTCTTAAATTTAACAGTTTTACTTTATTATTAGATGTTTTAAACAGTTTCTAGCGTTCCAGGTGACGTCTATTAATTATTTAATCTTAATGAACTATGAGTTATTGATAATAAGCCTACTACGAAACTAAGCAGCTGCCTATACTTCTGTGTATTCTTTTGAACCATCCTCTTAAAATTACTATTTTTAGTATATTATTAGATGTTTTAAACAGTTTCTAACGGTCCAGGTGACAACAATTAATTCTCTAATTTTAAAGAATTATTAGTTATTGATAATAAGCCTACTACGAAACTAAGCAGTCACCTATACTTTTGTGTATTATTTTGAACCATCGTCTTACATTTACTAGTTTTAGTACATTATTAGATGTGTTAAACAGTTCCTTGCGGTCCAGCTGACATCTATTAATTCTCTAGTCTTAAAGAACTATGAGTTATTGATAATAAGCCTACTACGAAACTAAGCAGATGCCTATACTTCTGTGTATTCTTTTGAACCATCCTCTTAAAATTACTAGTTTTAGTATGTTATTAGATGTTTTTATACAGTTTCTAACGGTCCAGGTGACAACAATTAATTCTCTAATTTTAAAGAATTATCAGTTATTGATAATAAGCCTACTACGAAACTAAGCAGTCACCTATACTTTTGTGTATTCTTTTGAACCATCGTCTTACATTTACTAGTTTTAGTATATTATTAGATGTGTTAAACAGTTCCTAGCGGTCCAGCTGACATATATTAATTCTCTAATCTTAAAGAACTATGAGTTATTGATAATAAGCCTACTACGAAACTAAGCAGTCACCTATACTTCTGTGTATTCTTTTGGAGCATCCTCTTAAATTTACTAGTTTTTGTATATTATTAGATGTTTTAAACAATTTCTAGCGGTCCAGGTGACATCTATTAATTCTATAATCTTAAGGAAATATTAGTTATAGATAATAAGACTACTACGAAACTAAGCAGCTGCCTATACTTTTGTGTATTCATTTGAACCATCCTTTTAAATTTACCATTTTTAGCTTATTATTATATGTTTCATACAGTTTCTCGTGTTCCAGGTGACATCTATTAATTCTTTAATCTTAATGAACTATGAGTTAATGATAATAAGCCTACTATGAAACTAAGCCGTTACCTATACTTTTGTGTATTCTTTTGAACATCCTCTTAAATTTACCAGTTTTAGTTTATTATTAGATGTTTTAAACAGTTTCTAGCATTCCAGGTGACATCTATTAATTTTTTAATCTTAAGGAAATATTAGTTATAGATAATAAGCCTACTACGAAACTAAGCAGCTGCCTATACTTTTGTGTATTCTTTTGAACCATCCCTTTAAATTTACCATTTTTAGCTTATAATTAGATGTTTTAAACAGTTTCTAGCGTTCCAGGTGACATCTGTTAATTCTTTAATCTTAATGAACTATGAGTTATTGATAATAAGCCTACTACGAAACTAAGCCGTTACCTATACTTTTGTGTATTCTTTTGAACCATCCTCTTAAATTTACCAGTTTTCGTTTATTATTAGATGTTTTAAACAGTTTCTAGCGTTCCAGGTGACATCTATTAATTCTTTAATCTTAATGAACTATGAGTTATTGATAATAAGCATACTACGAAACTAAGCAGCTGCCTATACTTCTGTGTATTCTTTTGAACCATCCTCTTAAAATTCTAGTTTTAGTATATTATTAGATGTTTTAAACAGTTTCTAACGGTCCAGGTGACAACAATTAATTCTCTAATTTTAAAGAATTATCAGTTTTTGATAATAAGCCTACTACGAAACTAAGCAGTCACCTATACTTTTGTGTATTCTTTTGAACCATCGTCTTACATTTATTAGTTTTAGTATATTATTAGATGTGTTAAACAGTTCCTAGCGGTCCAGCTGACATCTATTAATTCTCTAATCTTAAAGAACTCTGAGTTTTTGATAATAAGCCTACTACGAAACTAAGCAGTCACCTATACTTCTGTGTATTCTTTTGGAGCATCCTCTTAAATTTACTAGTTTTTGTATATTATTAGATGTTTTAAACAATTTCTAGCGGTCCAGGTGACATCTATTAATTCTATAATCTTAAAGAAATATTAGTTATAGATAATAAGCCTACTACGAAACTAAGCAGCTGCCTATACTTTTGTGTATTCCTTTGAAACATCCTTTTAAATTTACCATTTTTAGCTTATTATTATATGTTTCATACAGTTTCTAACGTTCCAGGTGACATCTATTAATTCTTTAATCTTAATGAACTATGAGTTAATGATAATAAGCCTGCTACGAAACTAAGCCGTTACCTATACTTTTGTGTATTATTTTGAACCATCCTCTTAAATTTACCAGTTTTAGTTTATTATTAGATGTTTTAAACAGTTTCTAGCGTTCCAGGTGACATCTATTAATTCTATAATCTTAAGGAAATATTAGTTATAGATAATAAGCCTACTACGAAACTAAGCAGCTGCCTATACTTTTGTGTATTCTTTTGAACCATCCTTTTAAATTTACCATTTTTAGCTTATTATTAGATGTTTTAAACAGTTTCTAGCGTTCCAGGTGACATCTATTAATTCTTCAATCTTAATGAACTATGAGTTATTGATAATAAGCCTACTACGAAACTAAGCTGTTACCTATACTTTTGTGTATTCTTTGGAACCATCCTCTTAAACTTACCAGTTTTAGTTTATTATTAGATGTTTTAAACAGTTTCTAGCGTTCCAGGTGACATCTATTAATTCTTTAATCTTAAGGAAATATTAGTTATAGATAATAAGCCTACTACGAAACTAAGCAACTGCCTATACTTTTGTGTATTCTTTTGAACCATCCTTTTAAATTTACCATTTTTAGCTTATTATTAGATGTTTTAAACAATTTCTAGCGTTCCAGGTGACATTTATTAATTCTTTAATCTTAATGAACTATGAGTTATTGATAATAAGCCTACTACAAAACTAAGCCGTTACCTATACTTTTGTGTATTCTATTGAACCATCCTCTTAAATTTACCAGTTTTAGTTTATTATTAGATGTTTTAAACAGTTTCTAGCATTCCAGGTGACATCTATTAATTCTTTAATCTTAGTGAACTATGAGTTATTGATAATAAGTCTACTACAAAACTAAGCCGTTACCTATACTTTTGTGTATTCTATTGAACCAACCTCTTAAATTTAACAGTTTTACTTTATTATTAGATGTTTTAAACAGTTTCTAGCGTTCCAGGTGACGTCTATTAATTATTTAATCTTAATGAACTATGAGTTATTGATAATAAGCCTACTACGAAACTAAGCAGCTGCCTATACTTCTGTGTATTCTTTTGAACCATCCTCTTAAAATTACTAGTTTTAGTATATTATTAGATGTTTTAAACAGTTTCTAACGGTCCAGGTGACAACAATTAATTCTCTAATTTTAAAGAATTATCAGTTATTGATAATAAGCCTACTACGAAACTAAGCAGTCACCTATACTTTTGTGTATTCTTTTGAACCATCGTCTTACATTTATTAGTTTTAGTATATTATTAGATGTGTTAAACAGTTCCTAGCGGTCCAGCTGACATCTATTAATTCTCTAATCATAAAGAACTATGAGTTTTTGATAATAAGCCTACTACGAAACTAAGCAGTCACCTATACTTATGTGTATTCTTTTGGATCATCCTCTTAAATTTACTAGTTTTTGTATATTATTAGATGTTTTAAACAATTTCTAGCGGTCCAGGTGACATCTATTAATTCTATAATCTTAAAGAAATATTAGTTATAGATAATAAGCCTACTACGAAACTAAGCAGCTGCCTATACTTTTGTGTATTCCTTTGAAACATACTTTTAAATTTACCATTTGTAGCTTATTATTATATGTTTCATACAGTTTCTAACGTTCCAGGTGACATCTATTAATTCTTTAATCTTAATGAACTATGAGTTAATGATAATAAGCCTACTACGAAACTAAGCCGTTACCTATACTTTTGTGTATTCTTTTGAACCATCCTCTTAAATTTACCAGTTTTAGTTTATTATTAGATGTTTTAAACAGTTTCTAGCGTTCCAGGTGACATCTATTAATTCTTTAATCTTAGTGAACTATGAGTTATTGATAATAAGCCTACTACAAATGTAAGCCGTTACCTATAATTTTGTGTATTCTATTGAACCATCCTCTTAAATTTACCAGTTTTAATTTATTATTAGATGTTTTAAACAGTTTCTAGCGTTCCAGGTGACATCTATTAATTCTTTAATCTTAATGAACTATGAATTATTGATAATAAGCCTACTACGAAACTAAGCAGCTGCCTATACTTCTGTGTATTCTTTTGAACCATCCTCTTAAAATTACTAGTTTTAGTATATTATTAGATGTTTTAAACAGTTTCTAACGGTCCAGGTGACAACAATTAATTCTCTAATTTTAAAGAATTATCAGTTATTGATAATAAGCCTACTACGAAACTAAGCAGTCACCTATACTTTTGTGTATTCTTTTGAACCATCGTCTTACATTTATTAGTTTTAGTATATTATTAGATGTGTTAAACAGTTCCTAGCGGTCCAGCTGACATCTATTAATTCTCTAATCTTAAAGAACTATGAGTTTTTGATAATAAGCCTACTACGAAACTAAGCAGTCACCTATACTTCTGTGTATTCTTTTGGAGCATCCTCTTAAATTTACTAGTTTTTGTATATTATTAGATGTTTTAAACAATTTCTAGCGGTCCAGGTGACATCTATTAATTCTATAATCTTAAAGAAATATTAGTTATAGATAATAAGCCTACTACGAAACTAAGCAGCTGCCTATACTTTTGTGTATTCCTTTGAACCATCCTTTTAAATTTACCATTTTTAGCTTATTATTATATGTTTCATACAGTTTCTAGCGTTCCAGGTGACATCTATTAATTCTTTAATCTTAATGAACTATGAGTTATTGATAACAAGCCTTTTACGAAACTAAGCCGTTACCTATACTTTTGTGTATTCTTTTGAACCATCCTCTTAAATTTACCAGTTTTAGTTTATTATTAGATGTTTTAAACAGTTTCTAGCGTTCCAGGTGACATCTATTAATTCTTTAATATTAGTGAACTATGAGTTATTGATAATAAGCCTACTACAAAACTAAGCCGTTACCTATACTTTTGTGTATTCTATTGAACCATCCTCTTAAATTTACCAGTTTTAGTTTATTATTAGATGTTTTAAACAGTTTCTAGCATTCCAGGTGACATCTATTAATTCTTTAATCTTAGTGAACTATGAGTTATTGATAATAAGTCTACTACAAAACTAAGCCGTTACCTATACTTTTGTGTATTCTATTGAACCAACCTCTTAAATTTAACAGTTTTACTTTATTATTAGATGTTTTAAACAGTTTCTAGCGTTCCAGGTGACGTCTATTAATTATTTAATCTTAATGAACTATGAGTTATTGATAATAAGCCTACTACGAAACTAAGCAGCTGCCTATACTTCTGTGTATTCTTTTGAACCATCCTCTTAAAATTACTAGTTTTAGTATATTATTAGATGTTTTAAACAGTTTCTAACGGTCCAGGTGACAACAATTAATTCTCTAATTTTAAAGAATTATCAGTTATTGATAATAAGCCTACTACGAAACTAAGCAGTCACCTATACTTTTGTGTATTCTTTTGAACCATCGTCTTACATTTATTAGTTTTAGTATATTATTAGATGTGTTAAACAGTTCCTAGCGGTCCAGCTGACATCTATTAATTCTCTAATCTTAAAGAACTATGAGTTTTTGATAATAAGCCTACTACGAAACTAAGCAGTCACCTATACTTCTGTGTATTCTTTTGGAGCATCCTCTTAAATTTACTAGTTTTTGTATATTATTAGATGTTTTAAACAATTTCTAGCGGTCCAGGTGACATCTATTAATTCTATAATCTTAAAGAAATATTAGTTATAGATAATAAGCCTACTACGAAACTAAGCAGCTGCCTATACTTTTGTGTATTCCTTTGAACCATCCTTTTAAATTTACCATTTTAGCTTATTATTATATGTTTCATACAGTTTCGAACGTTCCAGGTGACATCTATTAATTCTTTAATCTTAATGAACTATGAGTTAATGATAATAAGCCTACTACGAAACTAAGCCGTTACCTATACTTTTGTGTATTCTTTTGAACCATCCTCTTAAATTTACCAGTTTTAGTTTATATTAGATGTTTTAAACAGTTTCTAGCGTTCCAGGTGACATCTATTAATTCTTTAATCTTAAGGAAATATTAGTTATAGATAATAAGCCTACTACGAAACTAAGCAGCTGCCTATACTTTTGTGTATTCTTTTGAACCATCCTTTTAAATTTACCATTTTTAGCTTATTATTAGATGTTTTAAACAGTTTCTAGCGTTCCAGGTGACATCTATTAATTCTTCAATCTTAATGAACTATGAGTTATTGATAATAAGCCTACTACGAAACTAAGCTGTTACCTATACTTTTGTGTATTCTTTGGAACCATCCTCTTAAACTTACCAGTTTTAGTTTATTATTAGATGTTTTAAACAGTTTCTAGCGTTCCAGGTGACATCTATTAATTCTTTAATCTTAAGGAAATATTAGTTATAGATAATAAGCCTACTACGAAACTAAGCAACTGCCTATACTTTTGTGTATTCTTTTGAACCATCCTTTTAAATTTACCATTTTTAGCTTATTATTAGATGTTTTAAACAATTTCTAGCGTTCCAGGTGACATTTATTAATTCTTTAATCTTAATGAACTATGAGTTATTGATAATAAGCCTACTACAAAACTAAGCCGTTACCTATACTTTTGTGTATTCTATTGAACCATCCTCTTAAATTTACCAGTTTTAGTTTATTATTAGATGTTTTAAACAGTTTCTAGCATTCCAGGTGACATCTATTAATTCTTTAATCTTAGTGAACTATGAGTTATTGATAATAAGTCTACTACAAAACTAAGCCGTTACCTATACTTTTGTGTATTCTATTGAGCCAACCTCTTAAATTTAACAGTTTTACTTTATTATTAGATGTTTTAAACAGTTTCTAGCGTTCCAGGTGACGTCTATTAATTATTTAATCTTAATGAACTATGAGTTATTGATAATATGCCTACTACGAAACTAAGCAGCTGCCTATACTTCTGTGTATTCTTTTGAACCATCCTCTTAAAATTACTAGTTTTAGTATATTATTAGATGTTTTAAACAGTTTCTAACGGTCCAGGTGACAACAATTAATTCTCTAATTTTAAAGAATTATCAGTTATTGATAATAAGCCTACTACGAAACTAAGCAGTCACCTATACTTTTGTGTATTCTTTTGAACCATCGTCTTACATTTACTAGTTTTAGTATATTATTAGATGTGTTAAACAGTTCCTAGCGGTCCCGCTGACATATATTAATTCTCTAATCTTAAAGAACTATGAGTTATTGATAATAAGCCTACTACGAAACTAAGCAGTCACCTATACTTCTGTGTATTCTTTTGGAGCATCCTCTTAAATTTACTAGTTTTTGTATATTATTAGATGTTTTAAACAATTTCTAGCGGTCCAGGTGACATCTATTAATTCTATAATCTTAAAGAAATATTAGTTATAGATAATAAGCCTACTACGAAACTAAGCTGCTGCCTATACTTTTGTGTATTCCTTTGAAACATCCTTTTAAATTTACCATTTTTAGCTTATTATTATATGTTTCATACAGTTTCTAACGTTCCAGGTGACATCTATTAATTCTTTAATCTTAATGAACTATGAGTTAATGATAATAAGCCTGCTACGAAACTAACCCGTTACCTATACTTTTGTGTATTCTTTTGAAACATCCTCTTAAATTTACCAGTTTTAGTTTATTATTAGATGTTTTAAACAGTTTCTAGCGTTCCAGGTGACATCTATTAATTCTTTAATCTTAAGGAAATATTAGTTATAGATAATAAGCCTACTACGAAACTAAGCAGCTGCCTATACTTTTGTGTATTCTTTTGAACCATCCTTTTAAATTTACCATTTTTAGCTTATTATTAGATGTTTTAAACAGTTTCTAGCGTTCCAGGTGACATCTATTAATTCTTTAATATTAGTGAACTATGAGTTATTGATAATAAGCCTACTACGAAACTAAGCCGTTACCTATACTTTTGTGTATTCTTTGGAACCATCCTCTTAAACTTACCAGTTTTAGTTTATTATTAGATGTTTTAAACAGTTTCTAGCGTTCCAGGTGACATCTATTAATTCTTTAATATTAGTGAACTATGAGTTATTGATAATAAGCCTACTACAAAACTAAGCCGTTACCTATACTTTTGTGTATTCTATTGAACCATCCTCTTAAATTTACCAGTTTTAGTTTATTATTAGATGTTTTAAACAGTTTCTAGCATTCCAGGTGACATCTATTAATTCTTTAATCTTAGTGAACTATGAGTTATTGATAATAAGTCTACTACAAAACTAAGCCGTTACCTATACTTTTGTGTATTCTATTGAACCAACCTCTTAAATTTAACAGTTTTACTTTATTATTAGATGTTTTAAACAGTTTCTAGCGTTCCAGGTGACGTCTATTAATTATTTAATCTTAATGAACTATGAGTTATTGATAATAAGCCTACTACGAAACTAAGCAGTCACCTATACTTCTGTGTATTCTTTTGAACCATCCTCTTAAGTTTACCATTTTTAGTATATTATTAGATGTTTTAAACATTTGCTAGCTGTCTAGGTGACGTCTATTAATTCTCTAATCTTAAAGAACTATGAGTTATTGATAATAAGCCTACTAAGAAACTAAGCAACTTCCTATATACTTCTGTTTATTATTTTGAACCATCCTCTTAAATTTACTAGTTTTAGTATATTATTAGATGTTTTAACTGTTTCTAATGGTCCAGGTGGCATCTGTTAATTCTCTAATTTTAAAGAATTATTAGTTATAGAAAATAAGCCTACTACGAAACTAAGCAGCTGCCTATACTATTGTGTATTCTTTTGAACCATCTTTTTAAATTTACCAGTTTTAGCTTATTATTAGATGTTTCAAACAGTTTCTAGCGTTCCAGGTGACATCTATTAATTCTTTAATCTGAATGAACTATGAGTTATTGATAATGAGCCTACTACGAAACTAAAGAACTACCTATAATTTTGTATATTCTTTTGGACCATCCTCTTAAGATTACCTGTTTTACTATATTTTTAGATGTTTTAAACCGTTTCTTCCGGTCCAGGTGACATCTATTAATTATTTAATCTTAAAGAACTATGAGTTATTAATAATATGCCTACTACGAAGCAGCTACTTATACTTTAGCGTATTGTTTTGAACCATCCTCTTAAATTTACCATTTTTAGTAAATTATTAGATATTTTAAACAGTTTCTAGCTGTCCAGGTGACATCTATTAATTCATTCTTTAATCTTAAGGAAATATTAGTTAAAGATAATAAGCCTACTACGAAACTAAGCAGCTGCCTATACTTTTGTGTATTCTTTTGACCATCCTTTTAAATTTACCATTTTTAGCTTATTATTAGATGTTTCAAGCAGTTTCTAGTGTTCCAGATGACATCTATTAATTCTTTAATCTTAATGAACTATGAGTTATTGATAATAAGCCTACTACGAAACTAAGCCCTTACCTATACTTTTGTGTATTCTTTTGAACCATCCTCTTAAATTTACCAGTTTTAGTTTATTATTAGATGTTTTAAACAGTTTCTAGCGTTCCAGGTGACATTTATTAATTTTTTAATATTAGTGAACTATGAGTTATTGGTAATAAGCCTACTACAAAACTAAGCGTTACATATACTTTTGTGTATTCTATTGAACCATCCTCTTAAATTTACAAGTTTTAGTTTATTATTAGATGTTTTAAACAGTTTCTAGCGTTCCAGGTGACATCTATTAATTCTTTAATCTTAAGGAAATATTAGTTATAGATAATAAGCCTACTACGAAACTAAGCAGCTGCCTATACTTTTGTTTATTCTTTTGAACCATCCTTTTAAATTTACCATTTTTAGCTTATTATTAGATGTTTCAAACAGTTTCTAGCGTTCCAGGTGACATCTATTAATTGTTTAATCTTAATGAACTATGAGTTATTGATAATAAGCCTACTACGAAACTAAGCCGTTACCTATACTTTTGTGTATTCTTTTGAACCATCCTCTTAAATTTACCAGTTTTAGTTTATTATTAGATGTTTTAAACAGTTTCTAGCGTTCCAGGTGACATCTATTAATTCTTTAATCTTGGTGAACTATGAGTTATTGATAATAAGCCTACTACAAAACTAAGCCGTTACCTATACCTTTGTGTATTCTATTGAACCATCCTCTTAAATTTAACAGTTTTACTTTATTATCAGATGTTTTAAACAGTTTCTAGCGTTCCAGGTGACGTTTATTAATTATTTAATCTTAATGAACTATGAGTTATTGATAATAAGCCTACTACGAAACTAAGCAGCTGCCTATACTTCTTTGTATTCTTTTGAACCATCCTCTTAAAATTACTAGTTTTAGTATATTATTAGATGTTTTAAACAGTTTCTAACGGTCCAGGTGACAACTATAAATTCTCTAATTTTAAAGAATTATTAGTTATTGATAATAAGCCTACTACGAAATTAAGCAGTCACCTATACTTTTGTGTATTCTTTTGAACCATCGTCTTACATTTACTATTTTTATTATATTATTAGATGTGTTAAACAGTTCCTAGCGGTCCAGCTGACATCTAATAATTCCCTAATCTTAAAGAACTATGAGTTATTGAAAATAAGCCTACTACGAAACTAGGCAGTCACCTGTACTTCTGTGTATTCTTTGGAACCATCCTCTTAAATTTACTAGTTTTACTATATTATTAGATGTTTTAAACCGTTTCTAGCGGTCCAGGTGACATCTATTAATTATCTAATCTTAAAGAACTATGAGTTATTGAAAATAAGACTACTACGAAACTAAGCAGTCACCTGCACTTTTGTGTATTCTTTGGAACCATCCTCTTAAATTAACTAGTTTTAGTATATTATTAGATGTTTTAAACAATTTCTAGCTGTCCAGATGACGTCTATTAATTTTCTAATCTTAAAGAACTATGAGTTATTGATATTAAGCCTACTACGAAACTAAGCAACTTCCTATATACTTCTGTGTATTATTTTGAACCATCCTATTAAATTTACTAGTTTTAGTATATTATTAGATGTTTTAAACCGTTTCTAGCGGTCCAGGTGACATCTATTAATTATCTATTCTTAAAGAATTATGAGTTGTTGAAAATAAGACTACTACGAAACTAAGCAGTCACCTGCACTTCTGTGTATTCTTTGGAACCATCCTCTTAAATTTACTAGTTTTAGTATATTATTAGATGTTTTAAACAGTTTCTAGCTGTCCAGATGACGTCGATTAATTCTCTAATCTTAAAGAACTATGAGTTATTGATAATAAGCCTACTACGAAACTAAGCAACTACATATATACATCTGTGTATTATTTTGAACCATCCTCTTAAATTTACTAGTTTTAGTATATTATTAGATGTTTTAACAGTTTCTAACGGTCCAGGTGGCATCTATTAATTCTCTAATTTTAAAGAAATATTAGTTATTGATAATAAGCCTACTACGAAACTAAGCAGTCACCTATACTTCTGTGTATTCTTTTGAACCGTCCTCTTAAGTTTACCAGTTTTAGTATATTATTAGATGTTTTAAAAATTTTCTAGCTGTCCAGGTGACATCTATAATTCTCTAATCTTAAAGAATTATGAGTTATTGATAATAAGCCTACTACGAAACTAAGCAGCTGCCTATACTTCTGTGTATTTTTTGAACCATCCTCTTAAATTTAATAGTTTTAGTATATTATTTGATATTTTAAACAGTTTCTAACGGTCCAGGTGACATCTATTAATTCTCTAATTTTAAAGAATTATTAGTTATTGATAATAAGCTTACTACGAAACTAAGCAGTCACCTATACTTTTGTGTATTCTTTTGAACCATCCTCTTAAATTTACTAGTTTTAGTATATTATTAGATGTGTTAAACAGTTCCTAGCGGTCCAGCTGACATCTATTAATTTTCTAATCTTAAAGAACTATGAGTTATTGATAATAAGCCTACTACGAAACTAAGCAGTCACCTATACTTTTGTGTATCATTTTGGAGCATCCTCTTAAATTTACTAGTTTTAGTATATTATTAGATATTTTAAACAGTTTCTAGCGGTCCAGGTGACATCTATTAATTCTATAATCTTAAAGAACTATTAGTTATAGATAATAAGCCTACTACAAAACTAAGTCGTTACCTATACTTTTGTGTATTCTTTTGAACCATCCTCTTAAATTTAACAGTTTTACTTTATTATTAGATGTTTTAAACAGTTTCTAGCGTTCCAGGTGACATCTATTAATTATTTAATCTTAATGAACTATGAGTTATTGATAATAAGACTACTACGAAACTAAGCAGCTGCCTATACTTCTGTGTATTCTTTTGAACCATCCTATTAAATTTACTAGTTTTATTATATTATTAGATGTGTTAAACAGTTCTTATCGGTCCAGCTGACAACTATTAATTCTCTAATTTTAAAGAATTATTAGTCTTTGATAATAAGCCTACTACGAAACTAAGTAGTCACCTATACTTCTGTGTATTATTTTGGAGCATCCTCTTAAATTTACTAGTTTTTGTATGTTATTAGATGTTTTAAACAGTTTCTAGCGGTCCAGGTGACATATATTAATTCTATAATCTTTAAGAAATATTAGTTATAGAAAATAAGCCTACTACGAAACTAAGCAGCTGCCTATACTTTTGTGTTTTCTTTTGAACCATCTTTTTAATTTACCAGTTTTAGCTTATTATTAGATGTTTCATACAGTTTCTAGCGTTCCAGGTGACATCTATTAATTCTTTAATCTTAATGAACTATGAGTTATTGATAATGAGCCTACTACGAAACTAAGCCGTTACCTATACTTTTGTGTATTCTATTGAACCATCCTTTTAAAATTACTAGTTTTAGTATATTATTAGATGTTTTAAACAGTTTCTAACGGTCTAGGTGACAATTATTAATTCTCTAATTTTAAAGAATTATTAGTTATTGATAATAAGCCTACTACGAAACTAAGCAGTCACCTATACTTTTGTGTATTCTTTTGAACCATCGTCTTACATTTACTAGTTTTAGTATATTATTATTTGTGTTAAACAGTTCCTAGCGGTCCAACTGACATCTATTAATTCTCTAATCTTAAGGAACTATGAGTTATTGATAATAAGCCTACTACGAAACTAAGCAGTCACCTATACTTTTGTGTATTCTTTTGGAGCATCCTCTTAAATTTAATAGTTTTAGTATATTATTAGATATTTTAAACAGTTTTTAGCGGTCTAGGTGACATCTATTAATTCTATAATCTTAAAGAACTATTAGTTATAGATAATAAGCCTACTACGAAACTAAGCAGCTGCTTATACTTTTGTGTATTCTTTTGAACCATCCTCTTAAATTTACCTGTATTAGTTTATTATTAGATGTTTTAAACAGTTTTTAGCGTTCCAGGTGACATCTATTAATCCTTTAATCTTAATGAACTATGAGTTATTGATAATAAGCCTACTACGAAACCAAGCCACTACCAATAATTTTGTGTATTCTTTTGAACCATCGTCTTAAATTTAACAGTTTTAGTATATTATTAGATGTTATAAACAGTTTCTAGCGGTACATGTGACATCTATTAATTATCTAATCTTAAAGAACTATGAGTTATTGAAAATAAGCCTACTACGAAACTAAGCAGTCACTTGTACTTTTGTGTATTCTTTGGAACCATCCTCTTAAATTTACTAGTTTTAGTATATTATTAGATGTTTTAAACCGTTTCTAGCGGTCCAGGTGACATCTATTAATTATCTAATCTTAAAGAACTATGAGTTATTGAAAATAGGCCTACTACGAAACTAAGCAATTTCCTATATACTTCTGTGTATTATTTTGAACCATCCTCTTATATTTACTAGTTTTAGTATATTATTAGATGTTTTAACAGTTTCTAACGGTCCAGGTGGCATCTATTAATTCTCTAATTTTAAAGAATTATTAGTTATTGATAATTAGCCTACTACGAAACTAAGCAGTCACCTATACTTCTGTGTATTCTTTTGAACCATCCTCTTAAGTTTACCATTTTTAGTATATTATTAGATGTTTTAAACATTTGCTAGCTGTCTAGGTGACGTCTATTAATTCTCTAATCTTAAAGAACTATGAGTTATTGATAATAAGCCTACTAAGAAACTAAGCAACTTCCTATATACTTCTGTTTATTATTTTGAACCATCCTCTTAAATTTACTAGTTTTAGTATATTATTAGATGTTTTAACTGTTTCTAATGGTCCAGGTGGCATCTGTTAATTCTCTAATTTTAAAGAATTATTAGTTATAGAAAATAAGCCTACTACGAAACTAAGCAGCTGCCTATACTATTGTGTATTCTTTTGAACCATCTTTTTAAATTTACCAGTTTTAGCTTATTATTAGATGTTTCAAACAGTTTCTAGCGTTCCAGGTGACATCTATTAATTCTTTAATCTGAATGAACTATGAGTTATTGATAATGAGCCTACTACGAAACTAAAGAACTACCTATAATTTTGTATATTCTTTTGGACCATCCTCTTAAGATTACCTGTTTTACTATATTTTTAGATGTTTTAAACCGTTTCTTCCGGTCCAGGTGACATCTATTAATTCTTTAATCTGAATGAACTATGAGTTATTGATAATGAGCCTACTACGAAACTAAAGAACTACCTATAATTTTGTATATTCTTTTGGACCATCCTCTTAAGATTACCTGTTTTACTATATTTTTAGATGTTTTAAACCGTTTCTTCCGGTCCAGGTGACATCTATTAATTATTTAATCTTAAAGAACTATGAGTTATTAATAATATGCCTACTACGAAGCAGCTACTTATACTTTAGCGTATTGTTTTGAACCATCCTCTTAAATTTACCATTTTTAGTAAATTATTAGATATTTTAAACAGTTTCTAGCTGTCCAGGTGACATCTATTAATTCATTCTTTAATCTTAAGGAAATATTAGTTAAAGATAATAAGCCTACTACGAAACTAAGCAGCTGCCTATACTTTTGTTTATTCTTTTGAACCATCCTTTTAAATTTACCATTTTTAGCTTATTATTAGATGTTTCAAACAGTTTCTAGCGTTCCAGGTGACATCTATTAATTGTTTAATCTTAATGAACTATGAGTTATTGATAATAAGCCTACTACGAAACTAAGCCGTTACCTATACTTTTGTGTATTCTTTTGAACCATCCTCTTAAATTTACCAGTTTTAGTTTATTATTAGATGTTTTAAACAGTTTCTAGCGTTCCAGGTGACATCTATTAATTCTTTAATCTTGGTGAACTATGAGTTATTGATAATAAGCCTACTACAAAACTAAGCCGTTACCTATACCTTTGTGTATTCTATTGAACCATCCTCTTAAATTTAACAGTTTTACTTTATTATCAGATGTTTTAAACAGTTTCTAGCGTTCCAGGTGACGTTTATTAATTATTTAATCTTAATGAACTATGAGTTATTGATAATAAGCCTACTACGAAACTAAGCAGCTGCCTATACTTCTTTGTATTCTTTTGAACCATCCTCTTAAAATTACTAGTTTTAGTATATTATTAGATGTTTTAAACAGTTTCTAACGGTCCAAGTGACAACTATAAATTCTCTAATTTTAAAGAATTATTAGTTATTGATAATAAGCCTACTACGAAATTAAGCAGTCACCTATACTTTTGTGTATTCTTTTGAACCATCGTCTTACATTTACTATTTTTATTATATTATTAGATGTGTTAAACAGTTCCTAGCGGTCCAGCTGACATCTAATAATTCCCTAATCTTAAAGAACTATGAGTTATTGAAAATAAGCCTACTACGAAACTAGGCAGTCACCTGTACTTCTGTGTATTCTTTGGAACCATCCTCTTAAATTTACTAGTTTTACTATATTATTAGATGTTTTAAACCGTTTCTAGCGGTCCAGGTGACATCTATTAATTATCTAATCTTAAAGAACTATGAGTTATTGAAAATAAGACTACTACGAAACTAAGCAGTCACCTGCACTTTTGTGTATTCTTTGGAACCATCCTCTTAAATTAACTAGTTTTAGTATATTATTAGATGTTTTAAACAATTTCTAGCTGTCCAGATGACGTCTATTAATTTTCTAATCTTAAAGAACTATGAGTTATTGATATTAAGCCTACTACGAAACTAAGCAACTTCCTATATACTTCTGTGTATTATTTTGAACCATCCTATTAAATTTACTAGTTTTAGTATATTATTAGATGTTTTAAACCGTTTCTAGCGGTCCAGGTGAAATCTATTAATTATCTATTCTTAAAGAATTATGAGTTGTTGAAAATAAGACTACTACGAAACTAAGCAGTCACCTGCACTTCTGTGTATTCTTTGGAACCATCCTCTTAAATTTACTAGTTTTAGTATATTATTAGATGTTTTAAACAGTTTCTAGCTGTCCTGATGACGTCGATTAATTCTCTAATCTTAAAGAACTATGAGTTATTGATAATAAGCCTACTACGAAACTAAGCAACTACCTATATACATCTGTGTATTATTTTGAACCATCCTCTTAAATTTACTAGTTTTAGTATATTATTAGATGTTTTAACAGTTTCTAACGGTCCAGGTGGCATCTATTAATTCTCTAATTTTAAAGAATTATTAGTTATTGATAATAAGCCTACTACGAAACTAAGCAGTCACCCATACTTCTGTGTATTCTTTTGAACCGTCCTCTTAAGTTTACCAGTTTTAGTATATTATTAGATGTTTTAAAAAATTTCTAGCTGTCCAGGTGACATCTATAATTCTCTAATCTTAAAGAATTATGAGTTATTGATAATAAGCCTACTACGAAACTAAGCAGCTGCCTATACTTCTGTGTATTTTTTGAACCATCCTCTTAAATTTAATAGTTTTAGTATATTATTTGATATTTTAAACAGTTTCTAACGGTCCAGGTGACATCTATTAATTCTCTAATTTTAAAGAATTATTAGTTATTGATAATAAGCTTACTACGAAACTAAGCAGTCACCTATACTTTTGTGTATTCTTTTGAACCATCCTCTTAAATTTACTAGTTTTAGTATATTATTAGATGTGTTAAACAGTTCCTAGCGGTCCAGCTGACATCTATTAATTTTCTAATCTTAAAGAACTATGAGTTATTGATAATAAGCCTACTACGAAACTAAGCAGTCACCTATACTTTTGTGTATCATTTTGGAGCATCCTCTTAAATTTACTAGTTTTAGTATATTATTAGATATTTTAAACAGTTTCTAGCGGTCCAGGTGACATTTATTACTTCTATAATCTTAAAGAACTATTAGTTATAGATAATAAGCCTACTACAAAACTAAGTCGTTACCTATACTTTTGTGTATTCTTTTGAACCATCCTCTTAAATTTAACAGTTTTACTTTATTATTAGATGTTTTAAACAGTTTCTAGCGTTCCAGGTGACATCTATTAATTATTTAATCTTAATGAACTATGAGTTATTGATAATAAGACTACTACGAAACTAAGCAGCTGCCTATACTTCTGTGTATTCTTTTGAACCATCCTATTAAATTTACTAGTTTTAGTATATTATTAGATGTGTTAAACAGTTCTTATCGGTCCAGCTGACAACTATTAATTCTCTAATTTTAAAGAATTATTAGTCTTTGATAATAAGCCTACTACGAAACTAAGTAGTCACCTATACTTCTGTGTATTATTTTGGAGCATCCTCTTAAATTTACTAGTTTTTGTATGTTATTAGATGTTTTAAACAGTTTCTAGCGGTCCAGGTGACATATATTAATTCTATAATCTTTAAGAAATATTAGTTATAGAAAATAAGCCTACTACGAAACTAAGCAGCTGCCTATACTTTTGTGTATTCTTTTGAACCATCTTTTTAATTTACCAGTTTTAGCTTATTATTAGATGTTTCATACAGTTTCTAGCGTTCCAGGTGACATCTATTAATTCTTTAATATTAATGAACTATGAGTTATTGATAATGAGCCTACTACGAAACTAAGCCGTTACCTATACTTTTGTGTATTCTATTGAACCATCCTTTTAAAATTACTAGTTTTAGTATATTATTAGATGTTTTAAACAGTTTCTAACGGTCTAGGTGACAATTATTAATTCTCTAATTTTAAAGAATTATTAGTTATTGATAATAAGCCTACTACGAAACTAAGCAGTCACCTATACTTTTGTGTATTCTTTTGAACCATCGTCTTACATTTACTAGTTTTAGTATATTATTATTTGTGTTAAACAGTTCCTAGCGGTCCAACTGACATCTATTAATTCTCTAATCTTAAGGAACTATGAGTTATTGATAATAAGCCTACTACGAAACTAAGCAGTCACCTATACTTTTGTGTATTCTTTTGGAGCATCCTCTTAAATTTAATAGTTTTAGTATATTATTAGATATTTTAAACAGTTTTTAGCGGTCTAGGTGACATCTATTAATTCTATAATCTTAAAGAACTATTAGTTATAGATAATAAGCCTACTACGAAACTAAGCAGCTGCTTATACTTTTGTGTATTCTTTTGAACCATCCTCTTAAATTTACCTGTATTAGTTTATTATTAGATGTTTTAAACAGTTTTTAGCGTTCCAGGTGACATCTATTAATCCTTTAATCTTAATGAACTATGAGTTATTGATAATAAGCCTACTACGAAACCAAGCCACTACCAATAATTTTGTGTATTCTTTTGAACCATCGTCTTAAATTTAACAGTTTTAGTATATTATTAGATGTTATAAACAGTTTCTAGCGGTACATGTGACATCTATTAATTATCTAATCTTAAAGAACTATGAGTTATTGAAAATAAGCCTACTACGAAACTGAGCAGTCACTTGTACTTTTGTGTATTCTTTGGAACCATCCTCTTAAATTTACTAGTTTTAGTATATTATTAGATGTTTTAAACCGTTTCTAGCGGTCCAGGTGACATCTATTAATTATCTAATCTTAAAGAACTATGAGTTATTGAAAATAGGCCTACTACGAAACTAAGCAATTTCCTATATACTTCTGTGTATTATTTTGAACCATCCTCTTAAATTTACTAGTTTTAGTATATTATTAGATGTTTTAACAGTTTCTAACGGTCCAGGTGGCATCTATTAATTCTCTAATTTTAAAGAATTATTAGTTATTGATAATTAGCCTACTACGAAACTAAGCAGTCACCTATACTTCTGTGTATTCTTTTGAACCATCCTCTTAAGTTTACCATTTTTAGTATATTATTAGATGTTTTAAACATTTGCTAGCTGTCCAGGTGACGTCTATTAATTCTCTAATCTTAAAGAACTATGAGTTATTGATAATAAGCCTACTAAGAAACTAAGCAACTTCCTATATACTTCTGTTTATTATTTTGAACCATCCTCTTAAATTTACTAGTTTTAGTAAATTATTAGATGTTTTAACTGTTTCTAATGGTCCAGGTGGCATCTGTTAATTCTCTAATTTTAAAGAATTATTAGTTATTGATAATAAGCCTACTACGAAACTAAGCAGTCACCTATACTTCTGTGTATTCTTTTGAACCATCCTCTTAAGTTTACCAGTTTTAGTATATTACTAGATGTTTTAAATAGTTTCTAACGGTCCATTTGACATCTATTATTTCTCTAATTTTAAAGAATTATTAGTTATTGATAATAAGCCTACTACGAAACTAAGCAGTCACCTATACTTATGTGTATTATTTTGGGGCATCCTCTTAAATTTACTAGTTTTAGTATATTATTAGATGTTTTAACAGTTTCTAACGGTCCAGGTGGCATCTATTAATTCTCTAATTTTAAAGAATTATTAGTTATTGATAATAAGCCTACTACGAAACTAAGCAGTCACCTATACTTCTGTGTATTCTTTTGAACCATCCTCTTCAGTTTACCAGTTTTAGTATATTATTAGATGTTTTAAAAAAATTCTAGCTGTCCAGGTGACATCTATAATTCTCTAATCTTAAAGAATTATGAGTTATTGATAATAAGCCTACTACGAAACTAAGCAGCTGCCTATACTTCTGTGTATTTTTTGAACCATCCTCTTAAATTTAATAGTTTTAGTATATTATTTGATATTTTAAACAGTTTCTAACGGTCCAGGTGACATCTATTAATTCTCTAATTTTAAAGAATTATTAGTTATTGATAATAAGCTTACTATGAAACTAAGCAGTCACCTATACTTTTGTGTATTCTTTTGAACCATCCTCTTAAATTTACTAGTTTTAGTATATTATTAGATGTGTTAAACAGTTCCTAGCGGTCCAGCTGACATCTATTAATTTTCTAATCTTAAAGAACTATGAGTTATTGATAATAAGCCTACTACTAAACT
The DNA here is from genome assembly GCF_003573695.1 of Papaver somniferum. Taxonomy (NCBI): domain Eukaryota; kingdom Viridiplantae; phylum Streptophyta; class Magnoliopsida; order Ranunculales; family Papaveraceae; genus Papaver; species Papaver somniferum. The sequence goes on from NW_020622492.1 coordinate 4,232,828, forward strand.
AAGCAGTCACCTATACTTTTGTGTATTATTTTGGAGTATCCTCTTAAATTTACTAGTTTTAGTACATTATTAGATATTTTAAACAGTTTCTAGCGGTCCAGGTGACATCTATTGATTCTATAATCTTAAAGAACTATTAGTTATAGATAATAAGCCTACTACAAAACTAAGTCGTTACCTATACTTTTGTGTATTCTTTTGAACCATCCTCTTAAATTTAATAGTTTTACTTTATTATTAGATGTTTTAAACAGTTTCTAGCGTTCCAGGTGACATCTATTAATTATTTAATCTTAATGAACTATGAGTTATTGATAATAAGACTACTACGAAACTAAGCAGCTGCCTATACTTCTGTGTATTCTTTTGAACCATCCTATTAAATTTACTAGTTTTAGTATATTATTAGATGTGTTAAACAGTTCTTAGCGGTCCAGCTGACAACTATTAATTCTCTAATTTTAAAGAATTATTAGTCTTTGATAATAAGCCTACTACGAAACTAAGTAGTCACCTATACTTCTGTGTATTATTTTGGAGCATCCTCTTAAATTCTCTAGTTTTGTATGTTATTAGATGTTTTAAACAGTTTCTAGCGGTCCAGGTGACATATATTAATTCTATAATCTTTAAGAAATATTAGTTATAGATAATAAGCCTACTACGAAACTAAGCAGCTGCCTATACTTTTGTGTATTCTTTTGAACCATCTTTTTAATTTACCAGTTTTAGCTTATTATTAGATGTTTCATACAGTTTCTAGCGTTCCAGGTGACATCTATTAATTCTTTAATCTTAATGAACTATGAGTTATTGATAATGAGCCTACTACGAAACTAAGCCGTTACCTATACTTTTGTGTATTCTATTGAACCATCCTCTTAAAATTACTAGTTTTAGTATATTATTAGATGTTTTAAACAGTTTCTAACGGTCTAGGTGACAATTATTAATTCTCTAATTTTAAAGAATTATTAGTTATTGATAATAAGCCTACTACGAAACTAAGCAGTCACCTATACTTTTGTGTATTCTTTTGAACCATCGTCTTACATTTACTAGTTTTAGTATATTATTATTTGTGTTAAACAGTTCCTAGCGGTCCAACTGACATCTATTAATTCTCTAATCTTAAGGAACTATGAGTTATTGATAATAAGCCTACTACGAAACTAAGCAGTCACCTATACTTTTGTGTATTCTTTTGGAGCATCCTCTTAAATTTAATAGTTTTAGTATATTATTAGATATTTTAAACAGTTTTTAGCGGTCTAGGTGACATCTATTAATTCTATAATCTTAAAGAACTATTAGTTATAGATAATAAGCCTACTACGAAACTAAGCAGCTGCTTATACTTTTGTGTATTCTTTTGAACCATCCTCTTAAATTTACCTGTATTAGTTTATTATTAGATGTTTTAAACAGTTTTTAGCGTTCCAGGTGACATCTATTAATCCTTTAATCTTAATGAACTATGAGTTATTGATAATAAGCCTACTACGAAACCAAGCCACTACCAATAATTTTGTGTATTCTTTTGAACCATCGTCTTAAATTTAACAGTTTTAGTATATTATTAGATGTTATAAACAGTTTCTAGCGGTACATGTGACATCTATTAATTATCTAATCTTAAAGAACTATGAGTTATTGAAAATAAGCCTACTACGAAACTAAGCAGTCACTTGTACTTTTGTGTATTCTTTGGAACCATCCTCTTAAATTTACTAGTTTTAGTATATTATTAGATGTTTTAAACCGTTTCTAGCGGTCCAGGTGACATCTATTAATTATCTAATCTTAAAGAACTATGAGTTATTGAAAATAGGCCTACTACGAAACTAAGCAATTTCCTATATACTTCTGTGTATTATTTTGAACCATCCTCTTAAATTTACTAGTTTTAGTATATTATTAGATGTTTTAACAGTTTCTAACGGTCCAGGTGGCATCTATTAATTCTCTAATTTTAAAGAATTATTAGTTATTGATAATTAGCATACTACGAAACTAAGCAGTCACCTATACTTCTGTGTATTCTTTTGAACCATCCTCTTAAGTTTACCATTTTTAGTATATTATTAGATGTTTTAAACATTTGCTAGCTGTCCAGGTGACGTCTATTAATTCTCTAATCTTAAAGAACTATGAGTTATTGATAATAAGCCTACTAAGAAACTAAGCAACTTCCTATATACTTCTGTTTATTATTTTGAACCATCCTCTTAAATTTAATAGTTTTAGTATATTATTAGATGTTTTGACTGTTTCTAATGGTCCAGGTGGCATCTGTTAATTCTCTAATTTTAAAGAATTATTAGTTATTGATAATAAGCCTACTACGAAACTAAGCAGTCACCTATACTTCTGTGTATTCTTTTGAACCATCCTCTTAAGTTTACCAGTTTTAGTATATTACTAGATGTTTTAAATAGTTTCTAACGGTCCAGTTGACATCTATTAATTCTCTAATTTTAAAGAATTATTAGTTATTGATAATAAGCCTACTACGAAACTAAGCA
>NW_020622492.1:4235362-4247218 GCF_003573695.1 Papaver somniferum
AGCAGTCACTTGTACTTTTGTGTATTCTTTGGAACCATCCTCTTAAATTTACTAGTTTTAGTATATTATTAGATGTTTTAAACCGTTTCTAGCGGTCCAGGTGACATCTATTAATTATCTAATCTTAAAGAACTATGAGTTATTGAAAATAGGCCTACTACGAAACTAAGCAATTTCCTATATACTTCTGTGTATTATTTTGAACCATCCTCTTAAATTTACTAGTTTTAGTATATTATTAGATGTTTTAACAGTTTCTAACGGTCCAGGTGGCATCTATTAATTCTCTAATTTTAAAGAATTATTAGTTATTGATAATTAGCCTACTACGAAACTAAGCAGTCACCTATACTTCTGTGTATTCTTTTGAACCATCCTCTTAAGTTTACCATTTTTAGTATATTATTAGATGTTTTAAACATTTGCTAGCTGTCCAGGTGACGTCTATTAATTCTCTAATCTTAAAGAACTATGAGTTATTGATAATAAGCCTACTAAGAAACTAAGCAACTTCCTATATACTTCTGTTTATTATTTTGAACCATCCTCTTAAATTTACTAGTTTTAGTAAATTATTAGATGTTTTAACTGTTTCTAATGGTCCAGGTGGCATCTGTTAATTCTCTAATTTTAAAGAATTATTAGTTATTGATAATAAGCCTACTACGAAACTAAGCAGTCACCTATACTTCTGTGTATTCTTTTGAACCATCCTCTTAAGTTTACCAGTTTTAGTATATTACTAGATGTTTTAAATAGTTTCTAACGGTCCATTTGACATCTATTATTTCTCTAATTTTAAAGAATTATTAGTTATTGATAATAAGCCTACTACGAAACTAAGCAGTCACCTATACTTATGTGTATTATTTTGGGGCATCCTCTTAAATTTACTAGTTTTAGTATATTATTAGATGTTTTAACAGTTTCTAACGGTCCAGGTGGCATCTATTAATTCTCTAATTTTAAAGAATTATTAGTTATTGATAATAAGCCTACTACGAAACTAAGCAGTCACCTATACTTCTGTGTATTCTTTTGAACCATCCTCTTCAGTTTACCAGTTTTAGTATATTATTAGATGTTTTAAAAAAATTCTAGCTGTCCAGGTGACATCTATAATTCTCTAATCTTAAAGAATTATGAGTTATTGATAATAAGCCTACTACGAAACTAAGCAGCTGCCTATACTTCTGTGTATTTTTTGAACCATCCTCTTAAATTTAATAGTTTTAGTATATTATTTGATATTTTAAACAGTTTCTAACGGTCCAGGTGACATCTATTAATTCTCTAATTTTAAAGAATTATTAGTTATTGATAATAAGCTTACTATGAAACTAAGCAGTCACCTATACTTTTGTGTATTCTTTTGAACCATCCTCTTAAATTTACTAGTTTTAGTATATTATTAGATGTGTTAAACAGTTCCTAGCGGTCCAGCTGACATCTATTAATTTTCTAATCTTAAAGAACTATGAGTTATTGATAATAAGCCTACTACTAAACTAAGCAGTCACCTATACTTTTGTGTATTATTTTGGAGTATCCTCTTAAATTTACTAGTTTTAGTACATTATTAGATATTTTAAACAGTTTCTAGCGGTCCAGGTGACATCTATTGATTCTATAATCTTAAAGAACTATTAGTTATAGATAATAAGCCTACTACAAAACTAAGTCGTTACCTATACTTTTGTGTATTCTTTTGAACCATCGTCTTACATTTACTAGTTTTAGTATATTATTATTTGTGTTAAACAGTTCCTAGCGGTCCAACTGACATCTATTAATTCTCTAATCTTAAGGAACTATGAGTTATTGATAATAAGCCTACTACGAAACTAAGCAGTCACCTATACTTTTGTGTATTCTTTTGGAGCATCCTCTTAAATTTAATAGTTTTAGTATATTATTAGATATTTTAAACAGTTTTTAGCGGTCTAGGTGACATCTATTAATTCTATAATCTTAAAGAACTATTAGTTATAGATAATAAGCCTACTACGAAACTAAGCAGCTGCTTATACTTTTGTGTATTCTTTTGAACCATCCTCTTAAATTTACCTGTATTAGTTTATTATTAGATGTTTTAAACAGTTTTTAGCGTTCCAGGTGACATCTATTAATCCTTTAATCTTAATGAACTATGAGTTATTGATAATAAGCCTACTACGAAACCAAGCCACTACCAATAATTTTGTGTATTCTTTTGAACCATCGTCTTAAATTTAACAGTTTTAGTATATTATTAGATGTTATAAACAGTTTCTAGCGGTACATGTGACATCTATTAATTATCTAATCTTAAAGAACTATGAGTTATTGAAAATAAGCCTACTACGAAACTAAGCAGTCACTTGTACTTTTGTGTATTCTTTGGAACCATCCTCTTAAATTTACTAGTTTTAGTATATTATTAGATGTTTTAAACCGTTTCTAGCGGTCCAGGTGACATCTATTAATTATCTAATCTTAAAGAACTATGAGTTATTGAAAATAGGCCTACTACGAAACTAAGCAATTTCCTATATACTTCTGTGTATTATTTTGAACCATCCTCTTATATTTACTAGTTTTAGTATATTATTAGATGTTTTAACAGTTTCTAACGGTCCAGGTGGCATCTATTAATTCTCTAATTTTAAAGAATTATTAGTTATTGATAATTAGCCTACTACGAAACTAAGCAGTCACCTATACTTCTGTGTATTCTTTTGAACCATCCTCTTAAGTTTACCATTTTTAGTATATTATTAGATGTTTTAAACATTTGCTAGCTGTCTAGGTGACGTCTATTAATTCTCTAATCTTAAAGAACTATGAGTTATTGATAATAAGCCTACTAAGAAACTAAGCAACTTCCTATATACTTCTGTTTATTATTTTGAACCATCCTCTTAAATTTACTAGTTTTAGTAAATTATTAGATGTTTTAACTGTTTCTAATGGTCCAGGTGGCATCTGTTAATTCTCTAATTTTAAAGAATTATTAGTTATTGATAATAAGCCTACTACGAAACTAAGCAGTCACCTATACTTCTGTGTATTCTTTTGAACCATCCTCTTAAGTTTACCAGTTTTAGTATATTACTAGATGTTTTAAATAGTTTCTAACGGTCCAGTTGACATCTATTAATTCTCTAATTTTAAAGAATTATTAGTTATTGATAATAAGCCTACTACGAAACTAAGCAGTCACCTATACTTATGTGTATTATTTTGGAGCATCCTCTTAAATTTACTAGTTTTAGTATATTATTAGATGTTTTAACAGTTTCTAACGGTCCAGGTGGCATCTATTAATTCTCTAATTTTAAAGAATTATTAGTTATTGATAATAAGCCTACTACGAAACTAAGCAGTCACCTATACTTCTGTGTATTCTTTTGAACCATCCTCTTCAGTTTACCAGTTTTAGTATATTATTAGATGTTTTAAAAAAATTCTAGCTGTCCAGGTGACATCTATAATTCTCTAATCTTAAAGAATTATGAGTTATTGATAATAAGCCTACTACGAAACTAAGCAGCTGCCTATACTTCTGTGTATTTTTTGAACCATCCTCTTAAATTTAATAGTTTTAGTATATTATTTGATATTTTAAACAGTTTCTAACGGTCCAGGTGACATCTATTAATTCTCTAATTTTAAAGAATTATTAGTTATTGATAATAAGCTTACTACGAAACTAAGCAGTCACCTATACTTTTGTGTATTCTTTTGAACCATCCTCTTAAATTTACTAGTTTTAGTATATTATTAGATGTGTTAAACAGTTCCTAGCGGTCCAGCTGACATCTATTAATTTTCTAATCTTAAAGAACTATGAGTTATTGATAATAAGCCTACTACGAAACTAAGCAACTACCTATATACATCTGTGTATTATTTTGAACCATCCTCTTAAATTTACTAGTTTTAGTATATTATTAGATGTTTTAACAGTTTCTAACGGTCCAGGTGGCATCTATTAATTCTCTAATTTTAAAGAATTATTAGTTATTGATAATAAGCCTACTACGAAACTAAGCAGTCACCCATACTTCTGTGTATTCTTTTGAACCGTCCTCTTAAGTTTACCAGTTTTAGTATATTATTAGATGTTTTAAAAAATTTCTAGCTGTCCAGGTGACATCTATAATTCTCTAATCTTAAAGAATTATGAGTTATTGATAATAAGCCTACTACGAAACTAAGCAGCTGCCTATACTTCTGTGTATTTTTTGAACCATCCTCTTAAATTTAATAGTTTTAGTATATTATTTGATATTTTAAACAGTTTCTAACGGTCCAGGTGACATCTATTAATTCTCTAATTTTAAAGAATTATTAGTTATTGATAATAAGCTTACTACGAAACTAAGCAGTCACCTATACTTTTGTGTATTCTTTTGAACCATCCTCTTAAATTTACTAGTTTTAGTATATTATTAGATGTGTTAAACAGTTCCTAGCGGTCCAGCTGACATCTATTAATTTTCTAATCTTAAAGAACTATGAGTTATTGATAATAAGCCTACTACTAAACTAAGCAGTCACCTATACTTTTGTGTATTATTTTGGAGTATCCTCTTAAATTTACTAGTTTTAGTACATTATTAGATATTTTAAACAGTTTCTAGCGGTCCAGGTGACATCTATTGATTCTATAATCTTAAAGAACTATTAGTTATAGATAATAAGCCTACTACAAAACTAAGTCGTTACCTATACTTTTGTGTATTCTTTTGAACCATCCTCTTAAATTTAATAGTTTTACTTTATTATTAGATGTTTTAAACAGTTTCTAGCGTTCCAGGTGACATCTATTAATTATTTAATCTTAATGAACTATGAGTTATTGATAATAAGACTACTACGAAACTAAGCAGCTGCCTATACTTCTGTGTATTCTTTTGAACCATCCTATTAAATTTACTAGTTTTAGTATATTATTAGATGTGTTAAACAGTTCTTAGCGGTCCAGCTGACAACTATTAATTCTCTAATTTTAAAGAATTATTAGTCTTTGATAATAAGCCTACTACGAAACTAAGTAGTCACCTATACTTCTGTGTATTATTTTGGAGCATCCTCTTAAATTCTCTAGTTTTGTATGTTATTAGATGTTTTAAACAGTTTCTAGCGGTCCAGGTGACATATATTAATTCTATAATCTTTAAGAAATATTAGTTATAGATAATAAGCCTACTACGAAACTAAGCAGCTGCCTATACTTTTGTGTATTCTTTTGAACCATCTTTTTAATTTACCAGTTTTAGCTTATTATTAGATGTTTCATACAGTTTCTAGCGTTCCAGGTGACATCTATTAATTCTTTAATCTTAATGAACTATGAGTTATTGATAATGAGCCTACTACGAAACTAAGCCGTTACCTATACTTTTGTGTATTCTATTGAACCATCCTCTTAAAATTACTAGTTTTAGTATATTATTAGATGTTTTAAACAGTTTCTAACGGTCTAGGTGACAATTATTAATTCTCTAATTTTAAAGAATTATTAGTTATTGATAATAAGCCTACTACGAAACTAAGCAGTCACCTATACTTTTGTGTATTCTTTTGAACCATCGTCTTACATTTACTAGTTTTAGTATATTATTATTTGTGTTAAACAGTTCCTAGCGGTCCAACTGACATCTATTAATTCTCTAATCTTAAGGAACTATGAGTTATTGATAATAAGCCTACTACGAAACTAAGCAGTCACCTATACTTTTGTGTATTCTTTTGGAGCATCCTCTTAAATTTAATAGTTTTAGTATATTATTAGATATTTTAAACAGTTTTTAGCGGTCTAGGTGACATCTATTAATTCTATAATCTTAAAGAACTATTAGTTATAGATAATAAGCCTACTACGAAACTAAGCAGCTGCTTATACTTTTGTGTATTCTTTTGAACCATCCTCTTAAATTTACCTGTATTAGTTTATTATTAGATGTTTTAAACAGTTTTTAGCGTTCCAGGTGACATCTATTAATCCTTTAATCTTAATGAACTATGAGTTATTGATAATAAGCCTACTACGAAACCAAGCCACTACCAATAATTTTGTGTATTCTTTTGAACCATCGTCTTAAATTTAACAGTTTTAGTATATTATTAGATGTTATAAACAGTTTCTAGCGGTACATGTGACATCTATTAATTATCTAATCTTAAAGAACTATGAGTTATTGAAAATAAGCCTACTACGAAACTGAGCAGTCACTTGTACTTTTGTGTATTCTTTGGAACCATCCTCTTAAATTTACTAGTTTTAGTATATTATTAGATGTTTTAAACCGTTTCTAGCGGTCCAGGTGACATCTATTAATTATCTAATCTTAAAGAACTATGAGTTATTGAAAATAGGCCTACTACGAAACTAAGCAATTTCCTATATACTTCTGTGTATTATTTTGAACCATCCTCTTAAATTTACTAGTTTTAGTATATTATTAGATGTTTTAACAGTTTCTAACGGTCCAGGTGGCATCTATTAATTCTCTAATTTTAAAGAATTATTAGTTATTGATAATTAGCCTACTACGAAACTAAGCAGTCACCTATACTTCTGTGTATTCTTTTGAACCATCCTCTTAAGTTTACCATTTTTAGTATATTATTAGATGTTTTAAACATTTGCTAGCTGTCCAGGTGACGTCTATTAATTCTCTAATCTTAAAGAACTATGAGTTATTGATAATAAGCCTACTAAGAAACTAAGCAACTTCCTATATACTTCTGTTTATTATTTTGAACCATCCTCTTAAATTTACTAGTTTTAGTAAATTATTAGATGTTTTAACTGTTTCTAATGGTCCAGGTGGCATCTGTTAATTCTCTAATTTTAAAGAATTATTAGTTATTGATAATAAGCCTACTACGAAACTAAGCAGTCACCTATACTTCTGTGTATTCTTTTGAACCATCCTCTTAAGTTTACCAGTTTTAGTATATTACTAGATGTTTTAAATAGTTTCTAACGGTCCATTTGACATCTATTATTTCTCTAATTTTAAAGAATTATTAGTTATTGATAATAAGCCTACTACGAAACTAAGCAGTCACCTATACTTATGTGTATTATTTTGGGGCATCCTCTTAAATTTACTAGTTTTAGTATATTATTAGATGTTTTAACAGTTTCTAACGGTCCAGGTGGCATCTATTAATTCTCTAATTTTAAAGAATTATTAGTTATTGATAATAAGCCTACTACGAAACTAAGCAGTCACCTATACTTCTGTGTATTCTTTTGAACCATCCTCTTCAGTTTACCAGTTTTAGTATATTATTAGATGTTTTAAAAAAATTCTAGCTGTCCAGGTGACATCTATAATTCTCTAATCTTAAAGAATTATGAGTTATTGATAATAAGCCTACTACGAAACTAAGCAGCTGCCTATACTTCTGTGTATTTTTTGAACCATCCTCTTAAATTTAATAGTTTTAGTATATTATTTGATATTTTAAACAGTTTCTAACGGTCCAGGTGACATCTATTAATTCTCTAATTTTAAAGAATTATTAGTTATTGATAATAAGCTTACTACGAAACTAAGCAGTCACCTATACTTTTGTGTATTCTTTTGAACCATCCTCTTAAATTTACTAGTTTTAGTATATTATTAGATGTGTTAAACAGTTCCTAGCGGTCCAGCTGACATCTATTAATTTTCTAATCTTAAAGAACTATGAGTTATTGATAATAAGCCTACTACGAAACTAAGCAGTCACCTATACTTTTGTGTATCATTTTGGAGCATCCTCTTAAATTTACTAGTTTTAGTATATTATTAGATATTTTAAACAGTTTCTAGCGGTCCAGGTGACATTTATTACTTCTATAATCTTAAAGAACTATTAGTTATAGATAATAAGCCTACTACAAAACTAAGTCGTTACCTATACTTTTGTGTATTCTTTTGAACCATCCTCTTAAATTTAACAGTTTTACTTTATTATTAGATGTTTTAAACAGTTTCTAGCGTTCCAGGTGACATCTATTAATTATTTAATCTTAATGAACTATGAGTTATTGATAATAAGACTACTACGAAACTAAGCAGCTGCCTATACTTCTGTGTATTCTTTTGAACCATCCTATTAAATTTACTAGTTTTAGTATATTATTAGATGTGTTAAACAGTTCTTATCGGTCCAGCTGACAACTATTAATTCTCTAATTTTAAAGAATTATTAGTCTTTGATAATAAGCCTACTACGAAACTAAGTAGTCACCTATACTTCTGTGTATTATTTTGGAGCATCCTCTTAAATTTACTAGTTTTTGTATGTTATTAGATGTTTTAAACAGTTTCTAGCGGTCCAGGTGACATATATTAATTCTATAATCTTTAAGAAATATTAGTTATAGAAAATAAGCCTACTACGAAACTAAGCAGCTGCCTATACTTTTGTGTATTCTTTTGAACCATCTTTTTAATTTACCAGTTTTAGCTTATTATTAGATGTTTCATACAGTTTCTAGCGTTCCAGGTGACATATATTAATTCTTTAATCTTAATGAACTATGAGTTATTGATAATGAGCCTACTACGAAACTAAGCCGTTACCTATACTTTTGTGTATTCTATTGAACCATCCTTTTAAAATTACTAGTTTTAGTATATTATTAGATGTTTTAAACAGTTTCTAACGGTCTAGGTGACAATTATTAATTCTCTAATTTTAAAGAATTATTAGTTATTGATAATAAGCCTACTACGAAACTAAGCAGTCACCTATACTTTTGTGTATTCTTTTGAACCATCGTCTTACATTTACTAGTTTTAGTATATTATTATTTGTGTTAAACAGTTCCTAGCGGTCCAACTGACATCTATTAATTCTCTAATCTTAAGGAACTATGAGTTATTGATAATAAGCCTACTACGAAACTAAGCAGTCACCTATACTTTTGTGTATTCTTTTGGAGCATCCTCTTAAATTTAATAGTTTTAGTATATTATTAGATATTTTAAACAGTTTTTAGCGGTCTAGGTGACATCTATTAATTCTATAATCTTAAAGAACTATTAGTTATAGATAATAAGCCTACTACGAAACTAAGCAGCTGCTTATACTTTTGTGTATTCTTTTGAACCATCCTCTTAAATTTACCTGTATTAGTTTATTATTAGATGTTTTAAACAGTTTTTAGCGTTCCAGGTGACATCTATTAATCCTTTAATCTTAATGAACTATGAGTTATTGATAATAAGCCTACTACGAAACCAAGCCACTACCAATAATTTTGTGTATTCTTTTGAACCATCGTCTTAAATTTAACAGTTTTAGTATATTATTAGATGTTATAAACAGTTTCTAGCGGTACATGTGACATCTATTAATTATCTAATCTTAAAGAACTATGAGTTATTGAAAATAAGCCTACTACGAAACTAAGCAGTCACTTGTACTTTTGTGTATTCTTTGGAACCATCCTCTTAAATTTACTAGTTTTAGTATATTATTAGATGTTTTAAACCGTTTCTAGCGGTCCAGGTGACATCTATTAATTATCTAATCTTAAAGAACTATGAGTTATTGAAAATAGGCCTACTACGAAACTAAGCAATTTCCTATATACTTCTGTGTATTATTTTGAACCATCCTCTTAAATTTACTAGTTTTAGTATATTATTAGATGTTTTAACAGTTTCTAACGGTCCAGGTGGCATCTATTAATTCTCTAATTTTAAAGAATTATTAGTTATTGATAATTAGCATACTACGAAACTAAGCAGTCACCTATACTTCTGTGTATTCTTTTGAACCATCCTCTTAAGTTTACCATTTTTAGTATATTATTAGATGTTTTAAACATTTGCTAGCTGTCCAGGTGACGTCTATTAATTCTCTAATCTTAAAGAACTATGAGTTATTGATAATAAGCCTACTAAGAAACTAAGCAACTTCCTATATACTTCTGTTTATTATTTTGAACCATCCTCTTAAATTTAATAGTTTTAGTATATTATTAGATGTTTTGACTGTTTCTAATGGTCCAGGTGGCATCTGTTAATTCTCTAATTTTAAAGAATTATTAGTTATTGATAATAAGCCTACTACGAAACTAAGCAGTCACCTATACTTCTGTGTATTCTTTTGAACCATCCTCTTAAGTTTACCAGTTTTAGTATATTACTAGATGTTTTAAATAGTTTCTAACGGTCCAGTTGACATCTATTAATTCTCTAATTTTAAAGAATTATTAGTTATTGATAATAAGCCTACTACGAAACTAAGCAGTCACCTATACTTATGTGTATTATTTTGGAGCATCCTCTTAAATTTACTAGTTTTAGTATATTATTAGATGTTTTAACAGTTTCTAACGGTCCAGGTGGCATCTATTAATTCTCTAATTTTAAAGAATTATTAGTTATTGATAATAAGCCTACTACGAAACTAAGCAGTCACCTATACTTCTGTGTATTCTTTTGAACCATCCTCTTCAGTTTACCAGTTTTAGTATATTATTAGATGTTTTAAAAAAATTCTAGCTGTCCAGGTGACATCTATAATTCTCTAATCTTAAAGAATTATGAGTTATTGATAATAAGCCTACTACGAAACTAAGCAGCTGCCTATACTTCTGTGTATTTTTTGAACCATCCTCTTAAATTTAATAGTTTTAGTATATTATTTGATATTTTAAACAGTTTCTAACGGTCCAGGTGACATCTATTAATTCTCTAATTTTAAAGAATTATTAGTTATTGATAATAAGCTTACTATGAAACTAAGCAGTCACCTATACTTTTGTGTATTCTTTTGAACCATCCTCTTAAATTTACTAGTTTTAGTATATTATTAGATGTGTTAAACAGTTCCTAGCGGTCCAGCTGACATCTATTAATTTTCTAATCTTAAAGAACTATGAGTTATTGATAATAAGCCTACTACTAAACTAAGCAGTCACCTATACTTTTGTGTATTATTTTGGAGTATCCTCTTAAATTTACTAGTTTTAGTACATTATTAGATATTTTAAACAGTTTCTAGCGGTCCAGGTGACATCTATTGATTCTATAATCTTAAAGAACTATTAGTTATAGATAATAAGCCTACTACAAAACTAAGTCGTTACCTATACTTTTGTGTATTCTTTTGAACCATCCTCTTAAATTTAATAGTTTTACTTTATTATTAGATGTTTTAAACAGTTTCTAGCGTTCCAGGTGACATCTATTAATTATTTAATCTTAATGAACTATGAGTTATTGATAATAAGACTACTACGAAACTAAGCAGCTGCCTATACTTCTGTGTATTCTTTTGAACCATCCTATTAAATTTACTAGTTTTAGTATATTATTAGATGTGTTAAACAGTTCTTAGCGGTCCAGCTGACAACTATTAATTCTCTAATTTTAAAGAATTATTAGTCTTTGATAATAAGCCTACTACGAAACTAAGTAGTCACCTATACTTCTGTGTATTATTTTGGAGCATCCTCTTAAATTCTCTAGTTTTGTATGTTATTAGATGTTTTAAACAGTTTCTAGCGGTCCAGGTGACATATATTAATTCTATAATCTTTAAGAAATATTAGTTATAGATAATAAGCCTACTACGAAACTAAGCAGCTGCCTATACTTTTGTGTATTCTTTTGAACCATCTTTTTAATTTACCAGTTTTAGCTTATTATTAGATGTTTCATACAGTTTCTAGCGTTCCAGGTGACATCTATTAATTCTTTAATCTTAATGAACTATGAGTTATTGATAATGAGCCTACTACGAAACTAAGCCGTTACCTATACTTTTGTGTATTCTATTGAACCATCCTCTTAAAATTACTAGTTTTAGTATATTATTAGATGTTTTAAACAGTTTCTAACGGTCTAGGTGACA